>NC_056737.1:726299208-726486708 GCF_019279795.1 Protopterus annectens
TCCAAAGCTAAGAATACAGCATCCATGGGACCAGACAACATCCCGGGCTGTGTACTACATGAACTACAAAATGAACTGGCACCTCACCTAAGTGTCATGTTTAATCATAGCCTCATCTCAGGCTTCGTGCCCACTGAATGGTGCACAGCTACAGTTATCCCACTCCACAAGGGGGGATCCATCTTGGATCCTGGGAACTACTGCCCCATCAGTCTGACGAGCCTGATCTGCAAGGCCATGGAACATATTATCATGGAACTTATAAACAAAGACATTGGCAACCTTCAAACGCTGGACCCCACCCAGTTTGGGTTTGTGAAGGGCCGATCTTGTCTCCTGAACCTGATTGACTTCTTTGAATCAGTCTCCAGAGCTGTAGACGAGAGTAAGGCAGTCCACACAGCCTATATAGACCTCAACAAGGCCTTTGCCACCATCCCCCACTCTGGAATCATAGATTAACTTACTAAGCTGGGCATTAATCTCTACATCATTCGATGGGTTGCCAACTGGCTTACTGACCAAACCCACACTGTAAAGTAGCTAACTCCAAATCCAGCTCCAGATAAGTGACAATGGAGTACCTCGGGGTTCAGTCTAGGGACCACTCTTGTTTGGCATCTCCTTCTCTGAAGTGCAGGCCAACACTAAGGAACTCTAGCTAACAAAGTTTGCAGATGACTGCAAATTGGAAGCCATTATTGAATCCCCAAATGATGTGGATATTCTACAAAAGGGCCTTACAGAAACAGATGCTTGGTGCCAGAGCCATGGGCTCAAGCTCAATGCCAAGAAATATATAGTTATCCCCTTTGGGAAAAAACATGTACCCATGAATTACCACATAGGTGGCAGTACAGTAAACACTGAAAGTGTGATAAGAGACTTAGGGACACAGGTGGTCAGTGGTCTCAACTTCAATAACCACATCACTACAACAGTCAAGAAATCCTTCTATGTGGCACACCTCATCACTAAGGGCTTTTCATGCAGAAAAAAAGGAGGTCATTGTCCCACTGTACTCATCCCTCATTAGACCCATTATAGAATACAATGCCCCATTTGGTATGTACCTCTCAAGACATCTGCAATAACTGGAAAGGCCACAGAAAAACCTCACTAAAAGAATCACAGGCCTAAAGCAGATTCCCTATGCTGACCGTCTAAAAAAACTCCAGCTAAACTCTGTCGCATATCGTCTACTCAGAGGCGATCTCTGCTTAACATACAAGGCCATGTCAAACCCAGAGCTGTTGGCCATGCTACACTTAAAGAAATCCCAATCCCTCAGAGCCACATGCTCCAGGGATCTAAACCTTGTCATCACAATGCACAAAACATGCTGGAGGGATAGGTTCCTGACCCAGAGACTCCCCAGACTCTGGAATAGACTGCCCATACATGTCAAGCAGAGTGACTTTTTGGCCCTCTTGAAAAGGAACCTTGATGATTTGATGGGAGATAGGAAATTCACCCAAAAGATCACGTCAGTCACCCTGCTGGACAGGGGTCAGGAAAGTAAATATTGTGGGAAGAAATAGCCAGGGAATTGTTATGACTAGGCTTGTATAGGCCCTAGGGCTGATAGCCTGGTACCAACATATGAACCTATGTAAGCAATATTGTAAAAGGGCAGGAAGAAAAAACTATGCCCTTGTGGTAATGAATCAAAGATATGCAAAACAATATAGAAGAGTGTGCAAACAGGATGGAATGTGTTTATTTAATTTATTGAAATATTGAAATGATTACAACTAAGCATCATACATATTGCCAGGTTAGATCAAATATATTCCAGTAAGTACATCAGTAAATATAGGAATATATTTCAATAAGTAAATATTTAAATGCATTAAAATACATTATTTAATGTTGAAAGGGAGCTCTGTTTATAGATTTAAACTGATGAATGTCTGGTACTTAAAGGACTTTCTAAGGTGGCATCAGACTCGCATACCCATATAAGGGAAAGTAGCTCATTTTAAAAGACCAAGCAAGCAAGTGAAGGCCCATCTCCAGAAACCAACTGCTGTGTGACCCAAAATGTAAGAGTCAAAAGTTGCACCACTGCATGCAGAGTAAAGCCCTGACTATGGCTCAGACAACTAGGTTCAGTTAGCATCTTATTTTGGGTATCTGAGGTACAGCAAGGGGAAAACGTTAACACACTTAAGTAAGGTGGTACAGCATGAGAAAGCCTTCAGTAGAGGCAACAAGCCCTCACTTGCTGATCTGAAAGACCTTGATAAGAAATAGGCCACCGACAGATCCTTTAAATTGAGAGAAGACTGGTTGTGTAGGGCTCTGAAGGTTAATATAAGGGATCTAATGTAAGTTATCTGTGCAGCAACTGGTAGCCATTTCATATCCTGCAACCATTGCATGATGTATAATGGCCCAAAGCCTAGTTACAGACCAGCTACAGCCATGCAACACCACTATCAGTAAGCTCAAGGTTAAATGGCATTACAACTGACCAACACATGTGATGCTGTCACATGGTCCACCATCAGGAAAGCCAACGATGGAAAAAATATTCTGGATTAGGGTAATATTATTAAGATGATCATATGATGACTTTGTGATGGCTGGCACATTGTCTTTAGGTGTCGTGCTGTCATCAAGAATCATACCAGGATATCTGACAGGTGATAAAAACTGGAATTTATCCTTCCCATATACAATAAGGGGGGACAGAAGAAGAGGGCAGTTTGAGTGTTGAATGGAGGCATGTGTCAACAGTAGCTTTGGCTTAGCTGTATTATAAGCTTTAGTTGAGTTTATGCCCTTTATCGAAGAACAGACTCCAAGCAATCTTCAAGCGAGACTATTGAGTAAAGAGAAGTACAGCAGAATATCTTCAGCATCAGATTAACAATGAATAACTTTCTCACAGGACTGCCTAAGTGTCTGCTTGTACACTGTGAGCATGAGGTTCCAGTATTTGATCTCTGTAGTATCCTATATTCAAAACAATGAATATTGGAGGAATTACCTCAGGAAACCCCCTGCTGTGTGTGCAACCCAAATGTAAGAGTCAAAAACTGCACCATGGCATAAAGCTGCACAATGGCTCTGGCAGCTCAGGTTTAATTAGTGGCTAAAGCACTGAGGTGCAGCATGAGAATGACGAGCATCATATCCTAGCAGGGAGGGAATATGCACTAATGCCCTTTATATCAGAGCTCTGAAAGAGGCAGGGGATATGCAACAGGGGTGTTGTGCTAAATGGGATTATGTGCGGGACATTATCTGAGTCACCACAGAAATGGGACTAAAGGCTACATGTTTCCACTGCATGTCAGAACATTTGACACTGGGTGCATGTGTACGAATGGTAATGAGTAGTTAGGGTGTAAATTAAACTCTTCTCCCAGCAACAATATGATGCTGCAGCAGGATGCCTCAGCCTCTGCACAGGCCTCAAGCATGTGTCAGAACAAGTATAGAGTGTTAAGGAGAGACTAGTAGACCCTGGGGATGTGGGAAGGTACTGGAGACAACCAATGACCAGCTGTGTAGGTGCAGTGCAATGCAAAAAAAAAAATTAAAAAAATATGTAAGAGGCAAACTGCTCAGCAATGATGCCAGAAATGCCACAATATGATCTTAAGTACTCAGTCAGAATGCTGTAGTCCTCAGTATCAAAAGCCCCACAGACAAGAAAGAGGTCTGCGATGGAATGCAGATGTTGTTCTCTCACCTTTTAGAAGGTTACGTACCTCCCACATTGCAGTTTCCTAAGTGCTGTGTTTAGATCTTATGAGTTCATGTGATGAGAAATGAAAAACATCTGACTATGCACCACCCTGTGAATAATTTTAACTATAAAAGCATATTAGAGACATGACAGTAATATTTCAACCTGTCCAGATCCAATAGTGTTTTCTTAAGTATATGATTTAATGAAGATAATGAAGCTCACATTGCCAGTGAGGACTGGACAGTTAAGGGGATAACTGTGATACAATGCAATATTTAACCAAATTCCTAGAAACAATGATTCAGCCTACAAGAGATTGTGTGCAAAACACAATTGGAGTCATAACCCTCACAAAATCAAATGCCTCAGACTCTGCAGGGCAGATGCCTGGGACAACTTCATGGGGCACATTACACTGGGAGCCTATCTGTGACTCAGAAGACTGCAGCAAGATGGCAAGATGTAGCATAAATCTCACAGGACAAAAATGTCTTCTTGTGTGACATTTGTGTATGATGTGTAGAATAATGTACATCTAAACTAAGTATCTTCGGGCAAACATATTGTCTACCAGTGTTCAATCCACCCCCTTCTTTTCATTTCTCAATGCTTCTGGTCAAACCATATTAAGTGGAAGGTGTAAGACAGACACTATCTGGAGCAACAGAATCTACAGCACCTGCTGCAGCCATTTTAACTCTAGCCAATTTAAGTTTCAAAGGTAAGAATCAAACCATGTACCTCATTCGTGTTTGTCTGTGTGTGTGTGTGTGTGTGTGTGTGTGTGTGTGTGTGTGTGTGTGTGTGTGTGTGTGTGTGTGTGTGTGTGGTAAACACCTTCACAATTATACCAACCTCCACCCCTACCAAGTGCCATAGGCACTGACTCAACTGTTTGGATCATCAGCACTGACTCCTTATAACAGCTGCTATTAATATTTTGTATGAACCCTATGGTGGACCCATTTAATAATGGTGGACAACACTGTTGGAAGCCCAAGTCTGAAATGAAGTAAGTAATAATGAGACCATGACATGGCTTCCACCAGCAACGTGCTACTCTCAAGACTCATTTGGAAGAACAAGTGCAAAATGCATCTAGATTTGTGGGCATCATCAGCAAATGACTGAGCAAAGATACAACTTGCCTAATGACAGAGGAGTTCCACAGTGAGTTTATGAAACTTGGCATTGCCTCAGGTACTGAAATCACCAGTTATTAACCAGCTATGTCACTGATGCAATAAGCCAATGCTTGTGAGTCAAATCTTCTTACAGAAATTCTCCCAAGTATGCAGGTGGATGCCACACAAGATTCCTCCAAAACTGTTTGCATTACTGATGCATATCAGCTGCACTGGAAGCTCAGATGCAGACTTTACTAACATTGACAATATTACTCTGGCTTGAGTTGTAAATGACACCAAGACATGGGGAATGGATGCTGCTAGACAGGGTTCTGAGTTTTATACAGCCTGCTTTACAAAATAAATACCAAGTTAGCAGAAAAAAAAATAAGTCAGAAATATATCTAACTTATTCTGCATCAACCTTACATTTAATGGCATAGTCCAATGTCCTGAGCAGGACCCCGGGGAGAGAGGTCCTACCTAAAGGTTGGAAATGATGACCTAATTTCCAATGTACCACAACCAGGCAGGCCAGGTCCTTGTTATGGTAGCATTTTAGCTTTGGGTGGTGATCGTCATGCTGACAGAATTCATGATGTCTCCTACCATACCTAGTAACCTGTAAATATGGGAGAGTAGCAAAAAATCAAATGGACACAGGCCAAGCCGGATGCCCCAGAATAGTAGAATCTTATTGCAGCAAAAATACACAAACAATTTCCCAAAAACTATTAAAAATATTTAATGGCAAAATAATTCAAAAGATGTAACAAAACGAAAAGGCATAACAATAAAGGTTACTCAGGGTGAATGAGACTCATAGAGCTAAGCCTTTCACAGAAATTAAAATAATACAGGACATAGATTGCAAGGAAACAAAATGAAATGACACAGTAAAAATATAACAAAAAGAAGATGAAAACGGCAAATACAAACCCACCCTCAGAAAATCTCAAAAAGTGAAAAAAAATGTGCTGATTCAGTAAGTCAGGATGGAACAGATTATTTTATCTCAACAAATTCCTTGAACCAAATATCTACTTTGGACATCCTAAAAAAAACAGATGACCATAATTATTGTAAGAATAAAATACCCTTGAAACTCTAATAAATGTCCCATCAACTTGTCTACAATGGCCTTCTGATGATTAGATTCAGTGCCGATATGTTGTATAAATCTACAGTAGTCAAAGAAGCAAACATAAGCGAATCAATAGGCATCAGGCAGGTGACCTCAGAATAGAAATCTGTCAGGGGTCTGTTTTCTCAAAGTCTGTATAGGTCAGTTCACAAAATAAACTATGCAACAAATGTAAAAAAAAATAAATAAATAAAATAGTCATCAATTCAAAGTAACCCTCTACAAAATTATGAATGCATAGCCAGCAAGATCACAGATGACATTCAAACTGGAACCTTAGTTTGAGAGACAGCCTTACAGAACTATCTGCAAATATATAGAGCTAAGTAAACTTTTCTGTATTATTCTGTATTATAGAGCTAAATTGTTTGCTTAGATATCTGTTGTAAATATATATATATATATATATATATATATATATATAGAACAGTATATATTTTTGCTTTATAATTTGCACATTTGTGTTGAAACTTTTTCCACACACCCCCTCATTCCTGCCTTGTCTTCAGCTATATAATTGAGCTAGTGTTGTGTGTCCTGTTAATTAACAATCTGCATTCAAACTGGAACCTTAGTTTGAGAGACAGCCTTACAGAACTATCTGCAAATATATAGAGCTGAGTAAACTTTTCTGTATTATTCTGTATTATAGAGCTAAATTGTTTGCTTAGACATCTGTTGTATATATATATATATATATATATATATATATATATCTAGAGAGAGAGAGAGAGAGAGAGAGATACTCCCAGTTCTTGGTTGTAGTTTAAATTTGGTGGCTTTTGCAGTGCCCGCCCCACTGTAGATTTGATCTAAGACACTCCCCCATGTGCATCTCTTTACTGCATTCTACCTAATTAACCCTTTCTTCACTTGCTTTTAGTCCTTTTTAATTTAATTACATATTTTCAAACTGTGTGTGGACTAATATTGCTACATATTCAAGTGTGTCAGCTTGCACTGCATGAGAATTGTATTTACTACTGCTTTTGCTACTTTTCTGAAAAAAAAATTCATCTGTTTTTACTGTACTTCTGTTTCTTCCTACTTTATTTTGCTTTTGTGTCATCTTAAAAGTACTCAATTGTATTTATTACTGCTTGGTGTAACTCATTCTAAGCCTTTTAGTTTCAACACTTGGGCTTCAGACCAATTGTTTTACATTAAGAATGTTTGTGGTCTGCACTGTAGTGGCAGAACAGGTAGCTTACATCCTTCTAAGTTGGGAACTGCTGATTGAGGGCACAGTGTCTGTTATTCTAAAAGTGTATTAATTCTGGTTTAAGTACTTGGGCTTTCAGGCCAGTTATTTTACATTAATTGGGTTCGTGGTCTGCACTCTTGTGGGAGGAGAGGCTGGACTCTGCCCTTTTGAGCTGGGAATTTCTGGTTGAAGGCTTATAGTGCATGCATATCTGAACTGCTTCTTACTGAAATTGGTACACCTTGTTTGCTGTAGCATAGACTAGATCCAGGCCTGCTGAATCTAGCTTTGTTTGTATAACTTGAGCACTAATCCAGGCATTCTTTAAAGTATTCAATTGTATTTATTACTGCTTGGTAGTAACTTGATTAAAGTGTAGCTATCATTCTAAGTCTTTTGGATTAAGCACTTGAGCTTCAGAGCAGTTGTTTTACATTAGGAAGGTTTGTGGCATGCACTGTGGTGGCAGGACATGTAGCTTTCATCCTTCTAAGTTGGGAACTGCTCATTGAGAGCTCAGTGTCTGTTATTCCTAAAGTGTATTAGTTCTGGTTTATGCACTTGGGCTTCAGGCCAGTTATTTTACATTAAGAAGGTTCATGGTCTGCACTCTTCTGGGAGGAGAGGCTGGACTCTGCCCTTCTGAGCTGGGAATTTCTGGTTAAAGGTTTATAGTGCCTGCATATTTGAACTGTTTCTTACTGAAATTGGTACATCTTGTTTGCTGTAGCATAGACTAGATCCAGGCCTGCTGAATCTAGCTTTGTTTGTATGCTTGTTGTTTGTTTGCTTATTATTTCCCTGGAACGCTAATTCCACCTAAAACGCGGCTTCTCAGCGCTTCTGTGGATCCCTAGTGATATCTGCATTGCTTACTGTACTTATTTCCTTGTTTCACTTGAAAGAAAGTTACTGTTTGTCATTTTGCATTTAAGTTACCTGTAACACATTGCACTTAAGTTACCTGGCACTTGCTCACTAAAGCAATTATATAAGTCAGCACTAAAAATTAAAAGCACTACACCCTCACTCCCCATTGGCCCTTGTTTTCAATTATAAAGGAATTCCCAATATTATTCTAGCATGTCCAAAGGTCAGTTGTCAATCTCCTCTCCGGTCCAGCTGGTGAACTTGGGAATCTTGAGGCAATGTTACAACTGCCTTATGTACACAGACAACCCTCTCCTCCTCCCAACAAATTCCAACACATGTGAGAGATGCAACCATATAGCCAAACTGGAGGCTAAGCTCTCTCAACTCAGTACTGGCATAACCAGTCAGGAGGAGAAGGAAACCACACTCACTACAATTCCAGTCTCACATAGACCTATCATGACAGCAAACCAAACACATAATATCACAAAAACATACTCGGAGGCTCTAAATAAAGATCTGCCTAAGCAGCAGAGACCTCCAAAGCAGACACCCAAGCAACCGCTACCCTAAAACAAAACACGTGCAACACATATCTCACAAAGCCAGTGTGCCAAACAGTCACAGCCCTTAAGGCTAAACAACACACCTGATACACTTGTAATAGGTGACTCTATCATCAGGCACACTGACGTCCCGCTCACCAGGCTGAACAAGGAGAACGTCACGGTTAGCAGCCTGTTGGGTGCTGGGATCCGCCACATAACACAAGCACTCATGTCACTCCAAGGCAAGTACAAATATGACTCAGTTATTGTCCATGCTGGTGTGAATGACCTGAGACGTACCTCCCTGGACTACATGAAAAGAGACATAGAGGAGCTCTCTGAGCATGTAGCCCAGGCCCGTATGACCCTGACCTTGAGTAGCATCTTACCTTCACCAAGAATGATGCCACAATATGTAGACAACATGATCAATTTCAACAATTGGCTTAAGTACGGGTGTCATTCAAAGGGGATCCAATGCCTGTCAGCCTGGGATGATATGCTCGACAAGCCACGATGCTTCGCTAGGGACGGCTTGCACCTGTCACCCCTGGGCTTTCGGATATTGGCAAAGGCTCTTGCATCCCCCATAGTGCCTTTTTTAGGCAAGGCTCAAAAGACAAACCCACCTCCATAGGTATCACAAGGGATAAGAAATTAAGAGTAATGCTACTCAATGCCAGAAGTCTAAACCTCAAGATGCATGCACTTGAAACTCTCCTTAGCATGGAGAACATCGATATCTGTGCAGTAACAGAGACCTGGTTTAGGGCTCCCGAGAGCACCCCAGCACTACCAGGTTATACCTCATATCATGCATTTCGGCCCCAAAACTTGGACCGAACCACAAAAGGAGGGTGAGTATAGATATTCATCAAAGATACCCACACCTCTAGGTTGGTGGCAAAGCACGAAGCATCAGAGACTATCCATGTGCAACTAACAGTGGGTAAAACTGCCTTCCAGTTTATAGCCTGCTACAGACCACCCTCCCAAACCCAGGAACCCCACTCGGCCTTCCTGAGAACACTGGAAAATATGAAGGTCTCTCCAAACACCATTATACTGGGCGACTTCAACTACCCAAACATAGACTGGGAGCATTACTCTAGCTCCAACACCCTAGCCCAAAGGTTCCTAGAATTTATAAACTCAAATGCTATGGAACAACTTGTTACCACTCCCACAAGAGGGGAAAACATACTGGACCTGATCATCACCAACATGGGGACTCTATGCTCCAGACCAGAAGTGCATCCCTCACTGGTAAGATCAGACCATAAACTGATCTCACTGGATATTCGCATCCCGACCCCACCCCTTGCCCAGAAAACCACAGTGAAAAACTTCTCTAAAGCAAATTTCACACTCCTCAAAACCGAGGTGGAATCCTTCAAAGCCCCCAGGCCTGTGGAAAATACTGCCCAGACCACAGAATCCTTTATAAATGCATTCTATGAACACCTTCAGGAATGCATGGATCATGCAATCCCAAATAAAACCAAGACCCAATACTCCAAAGGCAGACGTCCTGTCTGGTGGACCCCAGCCATAAACAAACTATACAATAGAAGGAGGAAGCTACTACATGATAGAGCAAAATCCCAAAAAGGGAAGGCATCTCTGATCAGTATTAGCAAAAAACTAAGGGCACTCATAAAATCGTATAAAGCCAGCTTCGAGAGAAAAATTCAACAGAACACTAAGGATAATCACAAGGCTTTCTTTAGTTATGTTAGGAACCTGGGTGGGAATTCCCAGATATGCTCATAATTAGTCCAAAATGACAAAAAATACACCAAACCCACAGACATTGCCAACATCCTAGCTGACAGGTTCAGCGCAAACTTCTCCCCGCTCCCCACCAAAAGGGCAAATATCTATCCCAGCAGAGTGCTGCCCCCCCTGACATCTCAGATGCTCAGGTAAGAGCCGCCCTCTCCAAAGCAAAAAACATAGCATCAATGGGACCAGACAGTGTCCCGGGCTGCGTCCTACATGAACTCCAAGAAGAGCTAAACCCAAACATAAAACTACTGTTCAATCTCAAACTTACTACAGGATATGTACCCAAAGAGTGGCATACAGCAACAGTGGTCCCTCTCCACAAAGGTGGTGCCTCAACGGACCCTGGAAACTATTGCCCCATAAGCCTGACTAGCTTGATCTGCAAAGCTATGGAAAGGATCATCATGGACCTCATAAATAAAGATATTGGGGACCTACAGACACTGGATCCTACCCAGTTCGGCTTTGTTAAGGGCAGATCCTGCCTCTTAAACCTGGTTGACTTCTTCGAAACAGTCACCAAGGCCATTGATGAAGGGAAGGTGGTCCACACAGCCTACCTGGACCTCGCAAAAGCCTTCGATACAATACCCCACTTGGGCATTATAGATAAGCTCACCAGCTTATATATAAACCCCTATGTCACTAGATGGGTTGCAAAGTGGCTCAAGGACAGAACTAACATGGTTAGAATTGCTGGAGCCATGTCAGACTCCAAACCAGTTACAAGTGGCGTCCCACAAGGCTCAGTCCCGGGACCTCTCTTGTTCGGTATATATTTCTCGGAGGTACAGGCTAACACGGAAGTACTGTGGCTGACCAAGTTCGCAGATGACTGCAAACTGGGTGCCATAATCGACTCTCCAGCCGACACAAGCATCCCCCAAAAGGGCCTCATAAAAACAGACAACTGGTGCCAGAGCCATGGGCTCAAGCTAAATGCCAAAAAGTGTATAGTCATCCCCTTTGGCAAAAACAAAGTGCCCACAAATTACCACATAGGTGGTAATCCATTAAGTACAGAAGAAGTAATTAGAGACCTGGGGACCCAAGTTGATAGCAATCTCTCATTTGACAACCACGTGGCCAAAGTGGTTAGAAAAACATTTTATATAGCCCACCTAATCATGAAGGGATTCACATCTAGATTAGGGGAGGTCATCATGCCTCTTTACTCATCCCTCATCAGGCCCATAATCGAGTACAATGCCCCTTTTGGGATGTACCTTACCAAACACCTGCAGCAACTGGAAAGACCCAAAAGTACCTCACCAAGAGGATCAAAGGGCTCAAACAGATGCCATATGCTGCCCGGTTAAAGAAACTCCAGCTCTACTCAGTGGCATACCGCCTTCTCAGAGGCGACCTGTGCCTGACGTATAAAGCCATGTCCAACCCGGAATTAAGGGACATGCTGCACCTCAAAAAATCCAAATCCCATTGAGCTACACGCTTGAGAGACTTGAACCTCAGCACTGAAATAAATAGGACATGCTGGAGAGGCAGATTCATAACCCAGAGGCTCCCTTCACTCTGGAATAAAATCCCAGTCCAGGTTAGGCAGAGTCCCTCATTGACTCTCTTCAAGAGGAATCTTGATGAGTGGATGGGAGATCGTAGGTTTACCCCGGGTATCACTTCTGTGTCACTGTTAGACAGAGGCACAGTATACTAACCTCGAAAAAGGGCATAGCAAAATGAATTTAAAATGGGTGGCGAAAGCCAAACGTACTCTGGCTAGGCTTATAAATGCCCTAGGGCAGATAGCCTAGTATAAACCTATGAACTTATGAACCTATAAAAACAGGTGTAATCAACTGTTCTGATAATTAAACTCTATTTCCTAATCTGTAATCAAAGGAAGGGCCAGCCAGTTGTTAGAATGTCATTGCAAATGCTACATATAGTCAACATACCAAAAATAAAAAGCAACATATAGTCAAGCAAATGCATATGCCAAAAAAATATTTCAGTTAAGGTCACTAGAAAAAAACTTTACAACAGGAAATGAAACAATTTATCAATATTAACCAAGCTTAAAATCAACTGTTTAAGTTACATTTGGCATTACAAATACCCCTTCTATAGCATTAACAAATGGATATGGAACCTCAAAAATTCACAGACTCTTTTAAAATGAAAACTCACCTAAAGCTGTAGTTTCACAAAACTGCACCTTTATTATTCCTGAAATCAAATGCAAATAAATCACTGAAACCATTACATTTGATTGGTGACTTTTATTTCCTGGTTTTGGGTGGTAAATTCACTGTCAGGTTTGATTAGTACTGTGGTAATGTGAAAACCTCTGTTCCAACATCTGTTAAGTAGATCAAATTAGCAAAATAACACAGTACCATAAAAATTAAGCAAAATATGATTGCCGTTTATTCACCTTCACTGTAACAGTGAAAAGGAGTTCCATCAAAGACTGGACTATGAAAGTACAAAGAACGAAATAGGGAATTATTCATCAGAAGACCTGAAAACTTATATGCTTACAACAACACAGTACAGTGACAAAATACAGGCATATTTTGCTGTGTTCACTATGCTCCAGCAAAACAAATGAAGCTGCAGAATAGCTGTGAAGACGTGCACAATTATGCATTGATGACAATAAAAAATCCAAGAATTAAAATGAACCAAAGTTTAGTCCACAATCCACAGTGAAAGCAATCAGATCACTTAAAGAAATTGGAGAAAGTTAACACTACAGCACGCTAACAGTAATCATTGAATGGCATTATATTGGAATGTAATTTCCCTCATCTACAGCTTTTTAGCATCTCCTTTACCATCGGGTTGTAACAAACACAATGCAGTTCACTAGGAATGAATAACTGCAACTGGGACCGATGTTTCATTACTAAATGCTTTTTAACTGTTCCTGCCGCTAAAACTTTGTGTTTTAGAATGATCGTTCATTCCGGTTACTATAGAAACAATCCACAATGAACGATCATTCTAAAAAGCTAGCTGTTAGCGGCAGGAGCAGTTGATAAATGCTTATTAATGAAACATCTGACCCAGGTAGTGGTGATCTGAATGTAGCTAGTTTGCAAGTGTAACGATCGTGCATGGAAGGCACGAGACAGATGGCAGGTGTTATGCAGAGTTCCTTCTGCTTGCCAACAGATCTTATGAGGCGCATAGAGCGCAAATCTAAACAAAGTCTATACTAGTGGTGGCTGGCAAGGGAAGCTTGGCAACAGAATTAAAAGAGGGAAAGATTTTATTTATTAACCTAAAAGCCTAACAGTATCTGAGAAGGAACACTCATAAGAGGTAAGATTTTGCATGTGACATGAATGCTGGAAGCATGCCTCTTAACTTCTTAGAGCAAGAAACCTAGACAAAGCCATATATAGAAATGAAGACTTTTTTAAATATTACTCTTACAAACTTAGTTCATAGAATTACAGTTTCTACATAAGCATGACTTTATCGAAGGGTACGAAGTCGGAAATACAAATGCACGTATTGCCCAACTACAGTTCTTTAGGATTCAACTCTAATTTGGTTAAAATGCACAATTTAATGCTAAACAGACTTGGGAAAATAAGCAAAAATCATGGACATTCTGCAAAAGTTATCACAGTTAAAAAACATGGCTGAAAAACATTGTATTCACTGCAATCAGCAAAATGGGACCATTCAGCAAGTATAAGTGAAACTGCCTCTTGGGGATACAGTTCAACATATCGGCACGTAAATAGAAAAAAAAAAATAATACGGTTAACCAACATAACATATGTGAGAAAAGTTACAGATTTTAAGTCCAATAGCACCAAGACAGGAACACAAAGTTAAAGTGCAGGTGCGGTTAGGAGCCAAACCATGATTGGAACTGAAGCCATACAGGATGTTTCCAAGCTAATTGACACTGTGGGTGGGAATTTGAGTGACATGGTTGAGTGGGAGTTAGTTTGCTCTGCTTTAGAGTGGACCCAAATTTTAAACGCTGTGATTGTCCCTTAGCACAAGTCTGGGATGCTTACAATAAGACCAGTGCATCATAGCAGCTGTTCAATAAAACATAAGCAGAATTATTAACACACACTTCTAGTGAAAGGAGTTTGCTCTTAATATTCAGAGACAGTGATGTAGAGAACACCGGACAAAGTTGTGGCTGTCAGAAGGTTTAATAAAAATGTTTTAAGTTGAATTTATGGCATTCTCATGAAAAGAGCATAAGAACAGGCCTTTAAACTAGAGTCCTGCAGACTACATATTTTAGGACTGATGGAGTGAATGCAACAGGTAAGAGAATGTGAGTTCATGGCAAATGTCAAGCATGATTTAGAGAAAAGGTTGGAGGGTCATACTTGTACAGCAGGTAACTGAATACATTTCTTGTGGTAAGTGAGAAGCCTTCAAGGTATAAAACAGGAAGTAGTAATGGTGTATTAGTCTGTTCTAGCTATTCCCTAGGCTGGCAAATGTCAGGGTAGGATGACTAGGACACCAGAGCACCCTATTAATTATGTAATTCCTCAGAAGAACCTACACCAAAGTGGAGGTGGTGTTTTATCCATTGAAAACAGGGTGAATATAAAAGGGCTGAGGGATCACACATGAAATTCATCAGATTCCATTTTCCAGGTCATATGACTTGCATATAAACTTCTTGGTATAAACGGAGCAGTAAATACACAACTGTCCAATAAATGACTGGTTGCAGCCATTTCTTTCCAAAACAATGTATTTGCATAAGGATTACATTATAATTTATGCATGTAACAGGAACCCAGACATTCTTCACTACATCTCACATTTAGTTAAGATTATCCAGAGACTAGAGAAGGTAACAAACGGTAGAGAGTTGTCCATAAAGGACATGACTAGAAGTGTGTGTGTGGGGGGGGGGGGGCACAGGATGACTCACTCCCAGGGTGGCAAGTCTGCTTCCTAAACTTATTTAGTGTGACATTTGTGTGCAGCTCTTCCACTCAGGTAAAATAGTTTGTACTATCTGCAATCATCCTTTATAAAGTAGGCAAGGTCGGAGTAGTTAGAAGTATTGTTAGAATGTAAGACAGTAGGAACTTACTGATTTACGCAAATGATCACATTAATATGAAGAAGAAATGTTTGATGTTCCCATTTTTTTCGGGCAGGCATTTTGCCTTCTCCACAAGGGATTGTTCAGTGGCACTGAGGTACTCATGTACTGCAGTCTTGTTATTAAGACATGGACTGCCAGCCTTAGAAGGTATAAACTCGGACGGAGCAGTATGAGACTAATAATACTTGCAATCTGAACTAGCAAGGTACTAGGTTAGAAGCAAAGGGCACCTTGTTTGTCTAATCACCACTACATGAGTACCTAAACCGAAGAGGACTGGGATGTTATAAGCATTCCTGCCAAAAAGAATGAGGGCTCTAGCTTTAGTTAGATTCCATCTTTCAAGACTGCTGGTTTGCACACAACTTTCCAATTGTATTTGGAGTAATCAGTACATAAATAGATAATGACTGCATAGCTAAGACTATTGCCTTCAAAGTCAGCAAGGTTACTTTAGAAACCAAATAGGGATTTAGTGAGAGCAAAGTCTGAAAAGAACTTAAACATTATCCAACAAAGATTAACACTGCTGTAGGAGAAGCTTTTGGCAGAGTTTTCAGATACTCTTGCATGTCATCTTGCTTGCAAAGAGGTTAGTTTACTTTGCAGAAAAAATTGATATGTACAGATCATATCAGTTAACTTGTGAGGAGGGCTCCTACAGAAGGTAACTACAACATAGTTCAGAATTTTTCCACCTGCACACAGCAGTGCTTGTCTGTTTGGGTAGTGCATACCACTTGTCATGTTTTTTATATATTTAACATATATTTTATATCAAATGTTTTAAAATGTTTTTTGTTGTTGGTATTGATGTTATTTAATGGATGGAATGAGCATAAAATTTTTAAAGTATTCATTGCTGAACATAAATAGGAAAAGAACAATGACTTTTTAATTAATTAATTGGTTTTTGATTGGACTAGACATTTTTGAATAACTTATAAAAGGATGGTTTATTTTAAGGAGAGTATTTGATGAAGTCGGTTTGCTTAGACGAAAACGCAATTCTGATACAAAGCGTTTATGTGTTTTTAGCGGTTTTGTATGCTTTCAATAAAATATTGGTTCCGACATTCGTGGCTCCAGCAGTTTTTGGCAACTTTGATCTTTCTCCTACAGAAGGTGACTACAACATAGTTCAGAATTTTTCCACCTGCACACAGCAGTGCTTGTCTGTTTGGGTAGTGCACACCACTTGTCATGTTTAACTCCTGTAGACCCCAGTTCAACACTCAAACTGATCAAGAAGAACCTGAAAAAATATTAAAATTATACATAAGTATACATTTGCCCAACTTACAGGAAGATCTATTCACATAAGCTAGGCAGAGAGGTCATCAAAGCATAGGGGGATGACTTCAAATCCATTCCACATTAGCATCTCTTGAAAAGAATTTCAGGCGGTAAGGATTAATCCTCTCTTAGATGCTGTAGCTGTAGGAATGTGATCAGAACACTGAGTCCTGAAGAAATGAGTCCTGAAGAAATGAGGTGCCAAATGGTCTGACTCCTGGAATCATGGTCCAAGCAGTAATGCTTTGTGAGGATGCAAAATAAAAATCGCCGTTGAACAAATGTTCACAGTGAAGACTTTTTTAAATATTCTTTTTATCCCCTGTGCCTACCAACCATCAGTTCTCCCAGCATCAACTATATTTGGAAGAAACTACCAATTTTTTAAGATTTACTTTTCATGTTTCTACTGAAAAACTTCAGTTTTTGGATTTGGAAATATATATAAGAAGGAAGATAGGTTTGTATCAAAAATATTTAGAAAACCCACTTTTTGTAATTCATTTCTTCATTTTCAAAGTGCCCATACCTATTGGTGTAAAAAGAATATTGTGAAAGGGCAATACGTCCGAGGTAGCCGTATGACTACCTCTGAGGACGACTTCAAAGATGAATGTAAATTACTAAATAAAATGTTTTTAGAAAGAGGATATCCCCAGGAATTTATTAGGGGAATACAAGATGAAGTTTGTATGGGAAGAGAAGCTAGATTTAGACCTATTTTAAGTAATAATAAATCAGATGAAATTTCTTGTGGTGATTTCACCCCCATAACACAGGAAACTGATTTTACACATGCCTTGGTTCTTGAATATAATGCCTTCAACACTAAAGTTACAAGGAAAATTGTTGAAAGAGAATGGTCAAAATTTATTAATTTTACTGATTTGGACCAGAAAAAAATAAATAGAAATGTTAAGGTTGTGTATAAAAATTCCCTATCATTTAAAAACATGTTGGAGAACAAAGGTCTTCCAAGGAATAAGCAGGTTAGGAAGGGTACTTATAAATGTGGATGTTGTGCACATTGTAACAATATAGTGGATAAAGAAAATGTTTATTTGGAAAGTAGAGAAAAATGGATAAAAAGTACAGACCACTATAATTGTGAAACTAAGGGGATAGTATACATTAGTTTATGTTCAGAATGTAACGCTTTTTATGTAGGAAAAACTGAAAGGATGTTGAAAAAGAGAATATACGAACATAAATATGAAATAGCTACACGAAAGGACATCAATGCTCTGTATAAACACACCCTGGTTTGTAAGGATGCTAAATTTCACTTCATAGTTTTAGAGCAGGTCAAAAAGGACCTAAGGGGTGGATTATGGGAAGAAAAATTAGAGGCCAGGGAACTATGGTGGCAGATATCCCTTGATTCGACAAACTTCCCAGGTTTAAATGAAGGTATTTCTATTGTGCCTCTTTTAAAACTGAAAGCAGGGATTTTGTAAGATAAATAGATGTAATTTTTATTTTCATCAGCAGATGGCAGGACACACAATTCAAATGGTTTCTTCTTTTTTAAAGTAACTTTTAAACATTAAAAATGGATTTTTGTATAAATTAATTTATATGTTTTTTATATATTTAACATATATTTTATATCAAATGTTTTAAAATGTTTTTTGTTGCTGGTATTGATGTTATTTAATGGATGGAATGAGCATAACATTTTTAAAGTATGCATTGCTGAATGTAAATAGGAAAAGAACAATGACTTTTTAATTAATTAATTGGTTTTTGATTGGACTAGACGTTTTTGAATAACTTATAAAAGGATGGTTTATTTTAAGGAGAGTATTTGATGAAGTCGGGTTGCTTAGACGAAAACGCAATTCTGATACAAAGCGTTTATGTGTTTTTAGCGGTTTTGTATGCTTTCAATAAAATATTGGTTCCGACATTCGTGGCTCCAGCAGTTTTTGGCAACTTTGATCTTTCTCCTACAGAAGGTAACTACAACATAGTTCAGAATTTTTCCACCTGCACACAGCAGTGCTTGTCTGTTTGGGTAGTGCACACCACTTGTCATGTTTAACTCCTGTAGACCCCAGTTCAACACTCAAACTGATCAAGAAGAACCTGAAAAAATATTAAAATTATACATAAGTATACATTTGCCCAACTTACAGGAAGATCTATTCACATAAGCTAGGCAGAGAGGTCATCAAAGCATAGGGGGATGACTTCAAATCCATTCCACATTAGCATCTCTTGAAAAGAATTTCAGGCGGTAAGGATTAATCCTCTCTTAGATGCTGTAGCTGTAGGAATGTGATCAGAACACTGAGTCCTGAAGAAATTAGGTGCCAAATGGTCTGACTCCTGGAATCATGGTCCAAGCAGTAATGCTTTGTGATGATGCGAAATAAAAGTGGCCATTGAACAAATGTTCACAGTGAAGACTTTTTTAAATATTCTTTTTATCCCCTGTGCCTACCAACCATCATTTCTCCCAGCATCAGTCAACCCATTCGTTCCCCTCCGAGGTAAAAGCTGATAGCAGTAGGCTGTCATCCAGGAAGCCATCATGATTTTTTTCTTATTTTAGTCCTCATCCCTCCCCAGTGGCTGATGAGTATATTCTCAGATAAGAAATATTACAACACCTTCTCCTCTGAGTGTGCACATTGTTGCATGTACCCCATGTAGGTTACCCGGCGAGCATGCTTTGTCATAGCGAAGTGCACATTACTGACCCATATGCTGCATGTTGTACATCACTCTTTTCAGGAGCTGCTAACACTACAACAGGTAAGACTGCTTTCCTCCCCCGATCCCTGTAGGATGGCTGAGCCATCTTCAGCCACTCCCACCCTCCCATATTGGCTTTTGCAGTTGTCAAGCTGCTTGTCAATCTTGGATTATCTCCACTCTAGTTATGGCTTTATCCATCAGTGCCACATAGCTGAGTATGACGGAGACATCTTTGAAGCACACACTGAAAATAGTTAAGCGTTTAATGGAGGGCCTTTTGACAGCAGCATTTTTAATGGGTACTTAAACATCTGATGGAAAAATACGATATATTTAGCAGTCTACTAGGAAAGTGTTTGTTTAACCATTGCAAACTACTCTCTACCTGAAGCGAAGGAGGTGAACAAATGCTTTGTTTCCTTGAGCTCATGTGACTTCTTTAGTAAAACTTAAGCAGGCAGTGCATATCCATGGAATGAAAAGTTCTCTGTTTTCTCTCCCCATAAAAAAAAACATGGAGGTTAATGCACTAGTTTAATAATAATTCTGAAACCACTTTCAGGAGAAAACATTTGCTGATTCTAATGGATATCCAGTTCTTGTAAAACAGAAAACATGGCTTTGGAAAGATAAGTGTGTGCAGTTCAGGAATCCTCTGAGCAGAGGTGATAGCCACTAAGAAGTGCATCTTCCAAGGAATGAACTTCAAAGCTGCAAAACCATCCAGTCTGAATGGAAACAAGTTTGGCAGTTGCGTTTTTGAGTTTGTACTATAACTTCCAATGGGTGTGGCCTACGCCTTGTTAAAAAAAATTAAGTTATCACCTCACAGTTCATTGTAAATGGCAAGCTATTTAGCACAAAGTAATCTTCACAGTGTCTGCATTCACTCAGTTCTAGATCTTAAACTGGATTTTATAAGCCACGATCTTCTTTTTCTTTCGGCTGCTCCTGTTAGGGGTCGCCACAACAGATCAACTGTTTCCATTTCTTCCTGTCCTCTGCATCTTGCTCTGTCACACCAACCACCTGCATGTCCTCTCTCACCACATCCATAAACCTTATCTTAGGCCTTCCTCTTTTCTTGTTACCTGGCAGCTTCATCCTTTGCATCTTTTTCCCAATATACTCTGCATCCCTCCTCAGCACATGTCCAAACCAATGTAATCTTGCCTCTCTGGCTTTGTCTCCAAACCTTCCAACCTGGGCTGACCCTCTAATATACTTATTCCTAATCCTGTCCATCCTCTTCACACCCAGTGCAAATCTTAACATCTTCAACTCTGCCACGTCAAGCTCTGACTCCTGCCTTTTTGTCAATGCCACTGTCTCCAACCCGTATAACATAGCTGGTCTCACTACTGTCTTGTAGACCTTCCCTTTCACTCTTACTGGTACTCGTCTGTCACAAATCACTCCTGACACTCTTCTCCACCCACTCCATCCTGCCTGTACTCTCTTCTTCACCTCTCTTCCACACTCACCATTACTCTGAACTGTTGATCCCAAGTACTTAAACTCATTCACCTTTGCCACCTCTAAGACACGATAAACACAGTAAATAGTAATGTATAATTTTGTATAAACAGCATGTGATATCTCAGTAATCATTCAAGTAGCACACATATTGGCAGTAGCATTTTCTTTATACATCTGTGAGCTTTAATAGGAGGCTTAGTTGTTTTGGCTTAGTTGTTTTGTCTGTGTCATTCTGTTGTTGAGACATTTGCAGATATATGAAAGTTAGTACAATACAGAGAAATAGTATACAAATAATATTCAATAACTCTTTAGTTGCACTAGACAGAGGTCAAACATCAATACATCTGTGTTTGTCATCATGTAAGCTTTAAGATTAAATCTTCTATTACCTTGTATGGTAAATGGTTTTGGAATTATTAATGCAAATATGAGTAATATTTGGCACCTAGAAGCATCAGTAAGATGTAACTGAAGAAACACCTGGAGGCATCTCTAGGTTGTAATGAGTTAAGTTCCCACGAAAAGAATAGTTCATCGAAGGGGGGGTGGGTGCTGAACACCTTTATGGAACTGCATTTTCAAGCCAATTCTAAACATCTGATCTTCCAAAACCATGCTGTGCACAGTTGCCAGTGACACATACCTGAAAAGGGAATAACTAAGACCCAAGTCACACATGTGCCTGAGATATGTGCATTGTTAGGCGCAGCTGCAAATTCACCAAATGAGGTGACATGGGGATACTTGTTTGCCAGGGCTGAGAACATTTTCTATTTATCAGAGAATGTCTGGTACGTCATAGAACATTTCCTGCAGACTTTATTCACCTCTAAAGCTAGGATATCCATCAGAGCAGATCTAAATGAAGAACCAGGTCCTAATATGGAGCTACTTGTCATGCCAGGTGATGGAGACTTCCATGATTGTGTTACCCTAGATTCCTGCATTGCCAGGTACCTGACAACCTGTAGCGACACTCTTTTCTGCTTCCACAGGGAAATGAGCCTGTTTTGGTCTTTCATCTTTGAACTTTGCTTTGAAATGAAGAGGTGAAGGAACAGAAGGAAAAGCAGAATGGACTTCAGGAACCTTCCTAGCAACCCGATCTACAATATCACCACAATTGCATCCCCTTACCTTGCAAAAATGAGAAGATAAGAAAAGTGCTATGTTCACCCCCCCCCCCCCACACACACACACAGTGAATTCAGTTTAGAATGCAACAAATCCTTACAATACTCATACCATGGGCTCATACATATTCATGAACACATTAGCATAAAGACTTTGATTGCAGTAATAATTGTTAGTGCATTATAATCACACTTCTCAACTTCAAGAAATTATATGTATCTGTTAATGGACACTTGTGAGGGGGGAGATTGCTTCCAGAAGCTATGGCAAGATATGCAGTGCAGGTAACTGTATTTTACTTGCAAGGACAGTTCTTGGACACTAGATGGTCATTTGCATATTTGTCTAGCTGAAATATTCATGCTCTCATGAATACAATTTGCATCCATAGAATCAATTTAATTCTACATGAATGTCAAATTGAAGTCTTGCTATGTTTAACACACAGTTTTTTTTGTGTTATATCACCTGTTTGATGAAAACAGGCTTTACTTTATCATAGCTTCAAACATTCCAATGATGCCCATCTTGATGCATTCCCTGATCAATGATTTTGCACAACTATTTTACCTTTTGACACTGTAAACCATTACATAAACCAGCAAAGTGAAAAATACATGTAAAGATCACTTTATAATATTCTTAAAGAAGATTATTGTGATGATATACTTACACAGATGTCCTTTGTCAGCATAACTCATGACATCACATTACATCATAGCACATGCAGCATTTTTTTAAACTGTTCAACAACCATAGTGCCCATCTTTCTGTTTGTAATGATGGTTCTAATTTGGGATTAATGAAAACAGTATGTTGTGGTTTGCGTTCTGTTATTAATGTTTAAGTGTTTTCATGCTGTTGCATAAAACTATGTAGAAGTGTCTGCAAACCCATACAATTGCTAATGTTTCCTTTTCAGTTTGTGAGTGTCTTTTCACTGGGTCTGTGTCACATAATCAAGCATTCAATTCTGTGATGACTATTCAATGAGATGAAAAGAGTGAATGTTCACTTACGTGAACGTTCACATCAGCGGATGTTTTCAACAGAGAATGGAATTTGTTAGCCAATATCAGGAAATTTGCACTTTGCCATCATCAACCCTCCTTTATTCTGTTTTTCTACATGGGGGTCATGGTGTAGCGTCAACTGTCACCACATCTCTTATTTCAGTGCTACTCTACTACCTTCTTTTGCAGACATAAATGATTATTGCAGGTCTTCTCTCATGCAATCCATCCATATCTTAGGTTCATAGGTTCATAGATTAGTACTAAGCTAACTGCCCTCGAGCCATTTTTAAGCCTAGCCAATTATCTCTTGTGAGACTCAAACCCTGCACCTTGTGCTTGCAAGGCAAACACCTTAACCATTAGACCACCCTCCCTCCCTTGGCTGGACAGTTTCATCTGCTCTTGAGTTCTTCCTGTTTTTCGTGGATCCCTATTGAAATGTTGAGACTTGTAATGGTGAGAACCTAAAATGTACAAAAAATAGGATAACAGCAAACATTGAACAATGCTTTTCTCCTTTAAAGTAGATTTTTGCAAGAGGCAAGCTCCACTGCATTGCTGATGAGGGGATAATCCCTCCACCCCACTTAACTTATGTGTACCAATTCTGACATAACCATACATTGGAGGAAAGGAAACATTCTCAGACTTTGCATATGTTAGTAAACATTTTGGTCATTCAGTCTCTCTTTTATGGGACTCATACTAATGAGTCTCAGAATTTCAAATAGTTCCAGTCTTTTCCATATGTTCTTCACAAAATTATATTCTGCTTTCCTGCACATATGACTGAACTACCATAACCTATTTTCATTGACCTTACTCTGCAACTGGGGCTACTTTGGCTTCTTCTATGATGTCCTCATTTCCTCACCTACCCCACGGTTTGCTTCCTTTCATCCATCTCATGCACTTCATTTCCATCACCTCAAGCTTCTTCAACTGCTCTGCCTTTGCTACCCAGAATTCTCTGGATACAGAAGCACTGGTCATGCCACTGTTTTGCACATCTATCTTTTCAGCTTTTTGGGGATTCTTCTGTCACCTGCTACTCCTAACCCTCTGTGCTGTTGGCTGCATCACCTCTGATTCTAGCTTTGACCTTCTCATTTACACATTCTTTCTCCTCAGTCACCCCTCCCAGATGCTTGAAGTTGTTACCTGTTCCACTATTTTTCATCAGTCTCAGTATTCATCCTCTTCTTATGATCACCTCCATTTGTTGCCAGTGCAACTGTCTTGTGTGTACTCCATTTCATTTCATGTGCCTACAGTTTTGCATTCAATTCCCTTATCATTTATTGAAGTTCTTGCTCAGAGTCTGCTTGTAGTGCCACATCATCTGCATATAGCAGCTTTGCTGATCTGTCTCCTTTGACCTGATTGCCAATGTAGTCCATCACCAGTATGAACAGGAGTGGGCTCAGAAATCAGCACTGACGAACACCCATTATGAATGGAAACCTCTCTGGGAATTTGGACACTGTCCATACTATCTCACTGAATCCTTTTACATGCCCTGCACTAATTCTACCAATGCTTCAGGAACATTGAGTTATGGAAGGACTGCACAACTCAGCATTCTGTTTCTGTGAGTAGTTGGCATGCTGGCAAAATGGCTAAGGTCTTTGACTCCCAGACACAAGGTAAAGGGTTTAATCCTGTCCTCCAGTCACTGCCTGTATAGAGTTTCTATATTCTCCATGTGTCTGTAGGGAGTTCTACCACCTCCCAAAAACATGTCAGCTGTTTCCACCTTAAGTAGAGAAGGTACTGAGTTCAACCCTCCTGCATATCTGCAAAACAAGCAGCACCAGAATTACCCATTCTAAAGACTTAAACCTTGCCTGTGATATAAATAGGACCTGCTGGAGAGACAGGTATGTATCCCAGAGATTACCCCATCTCTGGAACAGGCTTCCCATTCATGTGAAACAGAGTTCCTCCCTAACCTAATTCAAGTGCAACCTGTATAATTTGGATGGGGAACAAGAAATTCATCCCTGGTTTGACACCTGTGTCTCTAATGGACACAGGCAATCTGTAAGTGGTTCATCTCCCAGGCCATTGCTTACACTTATCAAGGATTCCAGAACTTGTCAATGATTTGGGATGCATGGCTAGGATTAAAAAGGCCCTTGTGGTCGATAGCCTAGTAAACACCTATGAACCTATGAATTCCAATTTTCCCAGTTAAACTTGAGTGGTATGCTACTAGAGTACATCCAAAATTGAAAGGAGTCATGGGCAGCAGCACAAACTCTAGGTGGTGCCTAGCAGGGGAAGAGTTGTGCAGACCAACTGCTTTAGCCAACAATTATGGTGCACGTTATGGTGCACAGTATCCTGTAAGTAGGAGAAGACAGATCACAGAGAGTGTGGTGCATCATGCCTGTTCACTCAGTGGTGTAAAACTTGGATAGGTGATTAAGTCAATCTACTCATTAACTTAGATTGCTTACACTGAAACAATTAATAAAGCATGTGGTGGTGAATTTGCCTGCTTATGTAAAGTTCTAATTTCTTACCAATTACTGGCGCTGCTATGGCATATAATCCATAAAACTTACTTGGGTTTAGAGACATGCCTTCAAAGAAAATGTGGACATTTAAAACTGTAACTCTTAACATTGATTTGTTAATGTCACACGTTCGCCTTTGCAGTATTTTCTCAGTGTCTTGTCATTGTTTTCACTTACAAATAAAAAGATATGAGGAACTTTAACTATCTTTATCTTCAGCTTCAGCTGAAATAAGGTTGTTTGATTACTTTTTTAATTTGTTTTTATTAAGTTAAGCTTGTTGAATTTTGGATATTGAACTAATTACTTTTCAAGAACTTGGTTTGCTTCCAATTATATTTCTCAGTTTAGTGTTAGCTTACTGTTGTAACAATTGTTGATGTGCTATTTACATTTTGGTGCCGTGCAGGCTAGTTCATTGTGATAGATGTAGATGCATTTCAGATTTTACACCTGATTTATAACATGCTGCAGCTGTACATTTGGGAATATATTTTAAGACATTCCCTAGGATTCATAAAGATTCTCACCTGTGATATAAATTGCCTACTGCAGGTAATTCATTTTTTATGACAGCGAAAGCATGTGATTCAGAGACAGCTATGGCCAGAATGAGAACAACCTTATTATTGTCTCATTAGCATATCTCTGAATCCTCCTTATTTAACACTAGCACTGTCAGGCCTGACTGCTATAGTATGTTCCCTGGCAGCTCATGCATCACGTTCACAAGGGCTCCCCTTACACTAACTTGTGCATATGCACACACACACTCACACACATACACTCACACACACACACACACACACACACACACACACACACACACACACACACACACACACACACACACACACACACACACACACACAC
Source organism: Protopterus annectens (assembly GCF_019279795.1). Lineage (NCBI taxonomy): Eukaryota > Metazoa > Chordata > Ceratodontiformes > Protopteridae > Protopterus > Protopterus annectens. Next base: position 726,325,690 of record NC_056737.1, read on the forward strand.
ACACACAGACTCCCATATACACATCCACCCAACAACAAACAAGCCCCCACACAGTTGATTCCCTGCTTAGCCTCCCCAGTGCAACCAAACAGACAAATACACATCTACACACACACCCTGAACCTCATGCCTTCACTGAACTTAAATGCAGCATGACTGCTTCAATAGAAACAGAAGGGTGACCGCTGGTTTTTGAAGGTGGTAATCTTTTCCTCCAATGCTTTAGTATGAAACTCAATAGGTGGGACTGCAGTCCCTGCTGATGCCTCTGCCAGCAGGAAACCTCAGTGGTAGGATGGTCTAATATTCACAAATGCTTATTATGAAAGGGTAGCCACCATGTTAAGGATTCCCACTTGTGGTAAGCCTTTCTGAATCCCAGAGATTGCCGTAAACCTACTATATTTAGTTTAATTACTGTATCAGTTACAAATTAAGAATATTGTGCTTTTCACTTATTTATTGATTTACAAGTGCTTATAGCTGTTGACTTGCCGTTCAGTTTCTGATGTCTTAATGGCATATTCTACAATGATTTATTACACATTTCATAAACAATGCATGCAATGATGCAGTGACTCTGTGCTAAATAGCATGTACAAAGGAAGAAAATGATGCATAGACACATGTACAGGGAATGCATGACATTGGTGTCACAGTCAAAAATTAAGCATGACAAATGTATGTAAATGAGATCACCACGTTGGTTCATTCAAATGATGTGATTTTATAAGTATGGGCAGCATTCATACCTACGTACAAAGAAGTGCACAATGGTATAAAATTATGATCCAAAAAACACAGGCATTACTTCCAACACAAAGAAAAAAATGGATTTGGCAATTATAATGACTGATATTATTCTGACTGATGCTATCATCTCAGCAGAAACACCTGGGTGGCCATTTCCACAATCTTGCTGTTCTAGGAGGCACTTTGGGCACAGGATCCTGCATGCTAATCAAATAAGATGGTGCACTTAGGTTCCATATGGATAGCCACACTTTAAATGAGTTATGCCATCTGTATCAGTCAATAGAAGTGTCAGGTGGAAACCAAACTCATAGCTGCTGTGATTTTCCTAACCACAGGAACTTCCCAAAGGTCTACAGGTGACATGACATCAGACATCTGCCAGCCATGTACTTCAAACCCATCATGCAAGTCCTCCACCAAGTATACTGCCTACCAAGCATCCCTGGCACAGTGGATGGCATATGTGCAGCCATAAGAAAACCATCTGTGCATGATGTTCATGCTTATCTCAGTAGGTATGCATTCTACTCAGTCAACTACCTGGTGGCATGTGACCACAGAAGCACATCATGGACGTGTCAACTTGCAATCCAGGGGGCAACCAAGATGCCAATGTCTGTCATCCCATTGCCATGCAGCACATGCAAGAGTGAGGCCTTATACCCCATGAATGTGTTTTATGTGATGTAGAATACCTACTGAAGCCATGGCTGTTGACATACATGTAGTCCCCACAAATACCTGCTCAGCTGACCTACAGTTGTGGTCATCACTGTAGACAGCACATCACACAATATGTCTTCTGGCACCTGAAGATACATTTCTATTGCCTGGGCAGCTCTGATGGCACATCTAATACACATGCAGGAAGGCATGACAAATGTCTGTGGCCTGTTGCATCTCACACAACATGGCAATAGGAAACATGGGGACATTGCCAGATCCTAAAAGTGATGACAAGGTAGAGGATGACCACCCCCAAGAACACTGTCCTCCATGTCAAGATGCAGCTAGATGGCATAGTTACACAGGTCTTTGTATGAAAATGACAGCTGAAAGAAAAAAAATCTAGCAGTATTAGTATATAACAAAGCACTGTAGCTTGAAAAAAATAGAGAAACTCTGCTGCAAGTATACATAATAGCATCAGAACAAGCATAACAGATGTCATGGTTAGCAAGAGATCAGAGTATAGGTGTCATCACTTCCCAAGCTAAAGGCACGTAGGGCAGGTTTTATCAGGACTCATGGGGACACAGTGAATAGGACCTCAAGTTCTCCCATGAGAAGCAGCAAGTTGTAGGCCACTAACCTAACCACCACCACAGGTAGATAGCCTGGCTTGCATTGTTTGCCCCCTACCAAGTTGACATGTAGTTGTGGTTTCCCTCTGTGTTGGCAAGATACATACCCCACACTTGATGTGTGTGCTGACTGTGACACATGCACAACAACTCATCTCACGAGTTACTTTGAGGGTGTTCCTCCAGTACAAATGCCCACCCCTGCATGTGGTGAAGGTACTGCTGTATATGGTAAGGACATTTCAAGAACATCAGATTTTTGGGGTGATGAAGCTGACATCCTCCTCTGGGAGGTGTAAGTCTAAGGTTGCTGTGACAAGATAGTTGTGTACAGCATCTGCACCATTGCACACCATTTCTTGTTAGAGTCATGCAGCTGCTGACATAATCTGTTGGTACTGTGATGCCCCTGCACTGGCCCAGTAATCAAGGAGCCTCAATCCTCACCACTAGCACCAGTGAGGGACATACACACTGGGAGGATTACAAGTACACACACAGTAAAATACAATTTCCCTTAAGAGCACACAGATCACAGTCAGTCTGGGGCTCGTTTCTCCCTCTTTCCCCAGATCCCCAGTAAGACTCCCCACAGGCACAGCTATAGAGTCAAGATCCCAGCTGAGTGTCCAAGCCAGCACCCTCTCTGTCTAATCAGTGCTTTGTGTCCCTGCCCAAGTAGCTGACACACACACACTTTGATTTTTGATTTATACACAACAAAAACACACACCTGGGAAAGGCTGGCACAGGTTTACTTGTTATAACCCCTTCTGCCCAGTCTATAAGGTAGTACCAGCTGCCACCAGCCACTACTTATCACCTACTTTTAAGGTCCTTACCAAAGGGTGCCCAGTCTTACTGTGTAATGTTACTATTATCCAAATGGTAAATGTGACCAAGACTAAGGCTTTTGGAATGGCCTATACAGTGTCACTAAATACATATGCAAGTACTGTAAGAGCTTAAATATATCTAAACAAACCAGCCATAATTAAAAGGTTTAAATATATTTAATAATAAATAATAAAAGAACAAGACAATACTCAAACAACACAGTAACTACAGAGTTCAGAATCACAGGAAATATTTTAAAACAACATTGCAGGACAGTCTCAAATAAATACAGAAAATATCTAAACTAATCTTTAATATATTCCTATCTAGTTTTAAAAGATACTATGCCCTAAATAACTTAGCAAGGCAAATGCAGATTTAGTGCTGATGATGAGTGCATGTTTCTAGGTCCATGACAAGATACAAAATGCCAGCCTCACTCTCTGAGATAGTTCTTAAATTAATAATACAGATTACTGCGGGGTTAGCCTGGATGACATCACTCTTTCTCACCTGCCTTCAGTTCCCAGGCTAACAGAAACTAACATAATTTTTAACATCTCTGTGTGAGAAGTACATATCTCTCAGAAGTTTGCAGAACAAGGAAGTAGTAAAATAATTAAACACTTTTACATTTGAAACAGTAATTATTTCGGTTTCAAGACAATAGAAAAAACTGTAGCTCTAGACATTATGTCTGCTTCACTGAGAGATAACACAATTGTAAAAACATTTTAGTTTCAAGTTATTTACTTGAAGTTTTGCAAGTTAACACTGTATGTTCTAGCTTCTACTATTAAAACATACATTTGCACAGGTATATAGTTTACATACATTTCTGTTCTCTTCCAGTAGGGTACACTGTGGGCACTTTCTTAAAGCTCAGTACATAACATACAGTTCAACACACACTTCTGCACCAGTAGTTTAATATACACATAACATATAGTTCTCTTACATTTGTAAGACAAGCATATGAATCATATTAATATTCACAAATGACACATGACTATCCAGAAAATTCCAGATAGCTGGGCTGGCAGTGTCACAGGTACCATTTGCACACCACTTGAATTGCTGTAGGATGAAGGTCTGTAACCACTATGTAAGGAGTGATCCAGAGCATACACACCTGATGAAGCAAGAGATGGTGCCTGCAGCCTATCCTGCAGGGGCTGGGCACAATTGTGCAGAGATGCAACAGCTGTAACATCTGCAACTCTGGCTTATGCGGACAATGTTGTCATGAGGCTGCCACAGCTGATCCATGTGTAGGTCACCATGGTGCTGGTACATCACCCATATCAGTACTAATACCATAATACAGAGGCACTCTATGACTGTGTATTGCAGACCCCTACAAGTGAACCTTGTTCATCTAGGGAGTGTGACAGTGAGGGTACTATATAGGAGAGCCCCAAATAGGCACTGTCACAGCTTGTACTATGAACCCAATAAACAAGTCATCATCACCACAATCACTGAGGCAGGCCTAGGGGGTGTATGTAGCAGTGTGCCTTCTCCCGTACTTGCCCCAGTGTGGCAACATCTGCTTGGGCAGTGGCTGTGGGCATGTCAGCTCACCAGTCACACTTCCACAGCACAGGAACAACATGGAGAAGCAGCAGTGCTGTTGGTAGTACCTGTAATGTAACACTTGTAATCAGTGATGGTCTATACTCACCCCAACCATTTATGTATAAAATGGTATGGCAACCATCCGTACCTGGCTGGACAGTCTGTCTGACCACTATGACCATATATTCACAGGTACCAGTAGATGTTCCCACGGCACTGTCCCCTATGCAGTGAAAGTTGATCATTACTGCAAAGCAATTATACATGAGTGAAGACTATTTGGATATATGATAGGTAACTAGAGCACAACTGTGTAACTTAACCCCTCCATAAGATGCTTCCACCTGAAGGCCACCACAGATACCTGTGAGGGATCCTTCCACAACAGAGAGACTACTAGCATCTTCTTCATAATCAATAACATACCATGGCAGTTGGTGTGACCACTGTTCAAAGTAGCCCGTAGAACAGTTGACCTTCTCTTGTAACAATTCCTCATGTCTGTAAGTTACTGTAGCACAGTCATGGTCTTCCACTGCACTTACATTAGTGGTCACCTCTGACTAGGATTTCTGCCTCTCCTTCTGGCTACTAGCTCTTCCATTTAGAAAGTTTGCATCCCTTCTCATGGTCTGGCTCAGTTTCCTCTCCTAGACAGACATGACAATAAAGCATACAATACTTGATAGTGATCTCAATAATGCCAGCAGCACATTTGCTGTGGATATGTGCATATAATGAACTGTAGCAGAGCTTCCTATGGTAGCATTCAGCACAGAACATTATTTCACATAATCAAACACTGACCACAGCAGTATACAATGCAACACGGAGGCATACCAACATGCAAATGAGATTTAAATGTAAAATAGTACATGTGTATATGCAATGAGTGTTAGATCTTCAAGAGCTTTATGACTCCACTCCCAACATCTGTGCATGGCACACTGGTCTGATGTATATGGCAGCTGTTAGTCCACATCACCAATGGTGCTATACAAAGCCATCTGTTAGGAAGTACATTGTAAATACACTAAGGGAATAATGGCTGTCCTGCATCAGGGAGGTGCAGTGTACAGGGTTAGCGCTAGATGAGACACCCAAACATAGTACTTCCCACCCTGTCATGGGTATATGTAGCCCATTTTACCATATTCCAGACAATGTTGTCACAGAGAGCACCCAGGGTTCTCCTGTCGATGGACCAGGAAGTAAAACTTTGTGAGACCAAAATCTCCTGGTCTATGTCATCCTGTATGATACAGTTCCTCTGCCTGATGAAAGTTCCAAGCAGATCTATGGACCACAATAGTGTATTACTTGCCACTCTTAACTAACAAATGTAGGTCTGGTGAACAATGATGGCACAAATGGAGTGACATTATCAGGAGGGAGATGGAGAGATTGTGGGAGCTCCTACAGCATGACTACAGGAACATGTCTTCCCTGCTGCTACAGATGATGCATGTCAGTGTACTGCTGAGATAGCCTACCAGGAAAGGGGGAGTACTTTATCCATCACCTTAGTAATCACTGGATGTTGGTATACATCTATATCTATGTGTGTGTGTGTGTGTGTGTGTGTGTGTGTGTGTGTGTGTGTGTGTGTGTGTGTGTGTGTATTATATATATATATATATATATATATATATATATATATATATATATATATATATATATATATATATATATATATATATATATATATATTTCCCCTTCAGAAGACTGAAACATCATAAGCTCGAAATTCATAAGCCTGAAACCAAAAGCCTGAAAATTCAAAAGCCTGAAAACTCAAAAGCCTGAAATGCAAAAGCCTGAAAACACACAGAATACAAATAATGCTAATATGCCAGTACAAAGACACACATAAACACATACAAAACAAAGCATAGCAGTTGTCACCAAGTATGAGCAGAGGGGCAAGCCCGCCTGCACCCCTCACGTGGGGGGCTGTGCCCCCCCAGACCCCTTGCTACTTAAATATATCAACTCCAAGATTGCACTTAGTGTAGTGAATTATTCATTATTCAGAGTTTAACACCTAAGGATGAAAACTTGCGAATTACAGCACAGGGGAGGATTATATGGTTGTGTGGGAAGGCCCATAGCTATCTGTGGTACTGCACTGGAGAAAAGCTTGCTAGCTTTTAAGTTGCGGCTTAACATCAACACCTAGTCAAAAGATATAAACTTCAGCCGTAACATAAATAGAACTTGCAGGTGGGATAGATACCGCTCAAAGAATTCTTCTCCCCTGCAACAGACTTCCCCTTTATATTAAGCAAAGTAACTCCCTAACCCTCTTCAAACACAACTTAGACGAGTGGATGAGTAACTCTAAATCAACCCCAGGACTGTTCTAGTCTATGCCTCATGGAAAAGGAGAGTAAGTAGTAAAATGTGTAATAGCTAGGCTACAAATTATTATCCAGTCAAAAAGTCAAAAGCCTAGTAATAATGTATGAACCACACAGACAAACACATGTGTATATATATATATATATATATATATATATATATATATATATATATATATATATAAATATATATATATATATATATATATGTATGTGTGTGTGTGTGTATATTTATATATATATATATATATATAGAGAGAGAGAGAGATACGTAGGTGTTCTTAAAATGACTGAAACATCAAAAGACCAACTGGCAAAAGACTGAAACATAATAAGACTGGAACTGAAAAAGGCTGAAACTCAAACTACTGACAAAAGTGAAGTTATACTAGAGGGGTTACATCCTTTTCCCCACTGCTGTGTGACCAAGGAGTTGGTTTATGCAATTAGCACAGGGTGCAGAGTAGCTTGCCCTGCTTCCCCCCAAAAAAAAACATTCATTGTTGTCAGATTTTTCACCGCTTTACTATGTGGTTAGATTTTATCACATTTTTCAGTTTTTGTTTATGCATTTTGCCAAAACATAAAGAGGGACCAATCTGCCCATCTGTCACGGTCCTGGCCTCTTTGTATGTTGTAAAAGCACAATTCAGTCTGAAAAAGTATTGTTACTATAAATAATATTTAGTGAGAACTAAAACAACAGAAAATGCTGAAAACACACTCTAGGAAGTGGAACTTTAATAAAGGATAAAGCACTTTTGTCTTTTCAGATTCATGGACACTTCATCAGAATTTGAGCTGAAACAATTCTGATGAAGGCTAATTGAGACTGAAAATATGAAAATGCTTAATCCTTTATTAAAGTTCTATTTCCTGGATTGTGGTTTTGGCATTTCTATTATTCTGTCTATATTTGTATATTGAGCAATCTTTTCCATTCTGTGCTAGGCATACTTTTAGGTCTCATGAGGGTGATGCTGTATAAACTCATGACTTTCTAATTCATATGAAATAGCATTTTTCTTGAGCTAGCAGAATTTTATTTTGGAAATACTTTGCAGCAGTGGTACGGCGGTAGCGTTGTTACCTTACAGCAAGAGGTTCTCCCGTTTGATTCTCGGCTTGGCTTAGGAGTGCCTTCTGTGTGGTGTCTGCATGTCCTCCCTGCAGTTGGGTAGCATTTGAAAGACATATGTGCATAAATGGGCGTGCCTTCATTGAAGGTTGGGTGTTGAGCTGGCACCTCTGCGTTTCGTAAAAAAATCTACTGCCAATCATTAGCGGACCGGAGTTCCACTCGTCGCCTCACAGCAAGAGGTTCTCCTGTTTGATTCTCGGCTGGGGCACCTTCTGTGTGGAGTCTGCATGTCCTCCCTGCGGTCGAGTGATGTTTAAAGACATGCAGGTAGGTGCGTGTGTGAAAGGGTGTGCCTTCTTTGCAGGTTGGGCATCAGACTGGCAATTTGGCACTGTAAAAATCCACTGCCAATCATGAGAAGACCGGAGTCCTGCTGTGGTGACCCCTAACCGGGAAAAGCCAATAGACTTTACATATATATATATATATATATATATATATATATATATATATATATATATGGATTCACTTTAGAAGCTTGAAATACTGAAATATCGAAATTCAGTATTTCGAGCCCATAAAGTGGAATACTGAGAACAGCGAAAGCTCAGAAGCTCGAAATTCAAAACCTCGAATACCAGCAGTTTTGAATGTCACGCTTCTGAGGTTTCGCTGTGGCTATGAATTCAGGTAAGTGTGTGTGTGTGTGTGTGTGTGTGTGTGTGTGTGTGTGTGTGTGTGTGTGTGTGTGTGTGTGTTAAGGGTTTTGGGTAGGGGCTGTGGTTTGTGTCGGTGTGTTTTGTTACTGTGATGTGTGTGTGTGTGTATGCGAGGAGAATGTAGCTTGTGTGGTGGTGTTTTGTGTGTGTTTGTGTGTAGTGCAACCTCGGAGTGAGAATATTTAAGTAGGGGGGTGGGGGGCACAGCCCCCCACATGGGGGGTGCAGGGGTTCTTGCCCCCTGCTTTTATGTAGCAGAGAGCTTGTGTTTGTGTGTGTGTGTGTGTGTGTGTGTGTGTGTGTGTGTGTGTGTGTGTGTGTGTGTGTGTGTGTGTGCAGTAGAAGTGTGAAATTCAAAATCTCCAGTGTGCAAGATTTTGAATTTCGTGGTTCTGAGTTTTTGTGGTTCCAAAAATTTGACTTTATAGCTTCGACATATTGATTTCGATATTTCAGTATTTCAAGGATATAAAGTGAATCCATAAATATATATATATATATATATATATATATATATATATATATATATATAGATAGATATATACATATATATATATATATTAGCAATTAACAGACCACTACGTGGGCTCTTTAATTAATTGTGGTGGTTACTGTGCAATGGTTGTCATGGATACAAGGCTAGTATTTAGGTATGAGCAGTTTATTGTATTGCTTGATAAAAATCCATTTGAATAGCATGTTGTTACCAGAGATGGGGTTTGTCCCAGCAGCGTAATTTCTTATTCTAGCTCTATTGCATGTATGTACAATGTGTATAGCAAGTGTAATTGAGATATAATTTAGTGTGTGGGGAACATGTGTAGATTAAATACTCCAAAAAGAATTTGCATACATCTTCCAGTTTTAGGATATTATGCTTAACTATTTAGAAGTGTTTTTTTTGGGTGTAGGTAAAGGGTTACCAACAAACACACCCCATGTGAGGTGGCCACAAGCTGTGGCTTTGATTGCCACTTCAGACTGAGTGCGTTACTTGGATGATGGACAGGAAGAAGTGACAGAGCAATGATACTGGTCTGAGAAAAGCTGCAGCAGCAGTAGGAGCAGTGCTCTTCAACTTCATGTTTCCATGAGTTGGCATGCATGAATGTACTGAAGTGCTGCATTACCACTAACTCAGCGATTCCAGCTATCTGAAAACTGTTGTTGAAGATGAACCTTCCCTACAGGAAAAATGTCTTTTTTATGGTACAGGTGTTACACATCCACAGTTACTGCCTTTACAGCAGGTGTATAGGAGGAGGGCGGGGTGAAGATTAAGGGTTATCATAGTGCCAAAGGAGAGAATACGAAAAAAGCAAGCATAGGGTATTGACAGGTTAGTTGTGCCCTGTGACGCATAAAGAGCAGATACGCAACTAACTGGCATTTATGCAGGAAGGAGAGGGTAGGGAATGTTATACACGTGTGCTACAAAAATATTTGAACAGATGCAGCTATGTTATTAGCTATAGATATTGTAGGTGATGTAGTGTGAATGTTAGCTAAAGGAAAAAATCTGTGCACAGGAAGATGTCATGAGATGAATTTCCAGTAAGAGAAAAGGTGACAAGCAATACAGTATAAGGTGAATGCAAGGCCATGGTTGGGAATGTTTTGTATAGATAGTTACTAAGTGAATGTAGTATGGTTAGTGATGTCTGGGAGTACAAGTGTATATAACTCTAACATGGTTATGTTGGGTAAGTGATGGGAGAGTGATCCAAACCAGGTGCCTATTCTGGAGGAAAAGAGGAGATGAGAGGTACTTCACAGCAACCCTGTGTATACCTGCTATGTGACTATATAGGTGAGTACCTTAATATTCCAGTAATAAGCAACTTGTATGCCTAAGTGGCTGTATGTTAGAAGACTGTACCAGAAGTCTAGTGAAACATGAGGGCAGTGTCGAAAAAGATGAAGAGAGAGTAATCTTGTGTAGATGTACTTGAACAAATATATTTATTTAACTTGCTTAATGGGGTAAAGCTGTGATCTCAGTGGACTTTTTTCCAGACTCAGCCCAGAAGATATAAAAAAATACAAAAAGAGAAACATTAATATTGCACAGTACAGCTGGCATGATAAAGGTGAAATTAACTTGGAGATTATCAGTACATAGTACCACAACCAACAGAAGGAATTTAGCTAGGATTAAACAGATTGTACAGTAATGTGAAGCCGTAACTGCAGGTTTCAAGTTTCAGCAAATATTCATGTTCTTATCAAGCGCCTGGTCAGTTAACAACACAAAGAGTCTGAGAGCTGGGAATACTGGTGATAGTACTGTAATTTTAAACTTAAATTTATCTAAAGAAGATTCAAATAGGTGTCAAACACAATTCTATTATGGTCTAGGTCCTTAGCAATGACTGAAAAACTACTGTACTTACAAAAAGGCATCTAGGAGTGCTCAGAATTAGGCGGACGTTAAAGAGTGAATGAAACAGCTGTGTAGCAGAGGAAAAAGACTCAGCAAGAAGGCACAACAGTTCATTTAGTGATGCAGACAATAGATTTTAACTATATTGCTTTCTGGCCAGCATGAGAGCCTCCTCTTATAGTTTGTGCTATCATATGGCTACAGGTTCTGTGTAACAGTATCTCCCCGTTTCACTTCTGAAACCCCACCCAGTTTCAAAATGGCCACCTTGTATATTACCCCTCTATCTATTACAAAATGCATTCAGTACTGACCCACTTATATATGACCTTTAAAGTGTTAAAGGTCTTGTTTCTTATGTCCCTCATTTCCTTTCCTCCTTTCCATCCTTCACAAAACACATTTTTGGCCTCCTCAGCTTTACCTTTAATAGCTGCACCATGGCATAAAAAGAAATGGAGGATTAAATCTATGCATGCATCATTTCCATTACCTGAAGTTATTTTTGTCAATTTATTGCTACATTAACATGTAGTTTAAGTTAATGTAACAGACAGTATCTCCAATAAAGCATGCCACAGCTGACTGTAGAATATAACATTCGAGAATAAAGCATACCCTCTCTTGGAAGTATTTCCCATCCGCCCAGATGACAGCTGAAATAATGTGCAGTAAGGGTTGCAAAATCAAAGACTGTAGGATAGCAATCCTGAGCACTCCATATATTTTCCTAGGGATTTAAAATGAAATAATTACAAACAATTACTGGCACAATTTGCAGTTATTTGATATAATTTCATCTGGTGACCATTGGAATGTATTGTGCAATCAAAAAGTTATATTTCTGTCACTCCAACTGCAGTAGGTTAAAGCAAAACTGAGAAAAGGATACAGCTAAGCATGTCCTTTTAATAAAAATACTGTTTTATTTAACATGTTCATACTCATTTCTCTAGCCGTTATTATACAATGTTTTTGTTAAGCCTATAGATGCTGATTTATACAGCTGTTATGAAACATTTGGAAGAAAGAAACAGATTGTATTTAAGGCTGAACAACAGCATAATTGTATATACCCAATTTTGAAAAGCCTCACATATATACACACAGGCCCCTAAGGGATAATTCAGACAAGCTTAACTTTAAGATGAACTGCATAGTTTCAAAGAATTTCTGAAATTAGCCAACAACACGCAACAAAAAAGATACAACCACAAACATGTTTTTCTCAGTTTTGTGATTATCAGTGTAACCTCCCAAAAAACTGATCTAAGAAAGAAACTACTGCAGCTAAACTGCAGATGTATAAACTGCAGATGTATCATACATTTTTCCTTGTGGTGTAGCCTTTGAAGATGGCATTTTGGGACCAGTCTGATGGGATTAAAATGGCATTAAAACATAAAACTGGTGGGGTCATACTACCTGTAAGAAATATCTGGAAAAAACGTCTTCAAGATGAATGACTCTTGACACTTATTTGTACAGGTTTACATGCATATATTCATTCCTGTATATATGCAGACATGCTTAAGTTGACTCTTATACATTATTACTAGTTACACAACAAATAAAAGTCATACAATTAGAAATCAAATCTTATGTCTGAGCAGTCTAATTCTGATTGGCTTGAAACTCTTCAAAGTCAAGCTACTCTTGTAGGTTCTCTTTCTTTACTTATAATAACCTTCTGCATCAGATGTCTGCAACCTGTGGCCCAGGAATCCCATGAGAGTCTTGGCTGCCCGTTCAACTCTGTGTCTAAACAAGACAGTGATTTGCAGATACAGAACAGATTAGTACTTTAAGATCTGTCACATATAACTTCAGTTTTAGAGCTCTCATAAAATTCCTCTCTGTCCCTACAGAGCAACAGCTATGCAGGGTCTACACACATATAACATACTGTGTGCCCCAGAGTTAACTGTGTTCTAGAATTATATGCTTGCCGTGCTACGCAAAATGCACATGTTCAGGTTTCAGCACAATTTGTATCTTCCTACTTCTGGTATGTATTGGCCATGAAAATATTTATGTAAAAGTTCTGCACCTTTTAAGGTGGAGTCCATCAAACAGAAACAAAGCCTGAAAGAATTTAAATAAAAACTGGTGCCGCTCTTCTGTATCACTGTACTCTGTCTTATTTACGTGTTATCGTCAGCTGACTGTGTCTGGCTTTTAAGCTGGCAGCTGTTAACTCATTTAGTAATCTGTCTTCATTAGTATACAACAGTTGACAAAATCGGTGTGTTGTATACATGCTGTATGCAGGATGCTTCCACTGAACTTGTAAATGCTCCAAGAAAGGTTTGCCATCATATTGGGGAATAACTGTTCCCCCATTTTGCTTTACAATTGTAACTCGTGGCTTGTCCGTACTGTACAGCCACATATATTCCTACTTCCAAGGGACTGTACAACACACTACTCTGTTCATCCTTCTTTTACATCTGTCTTCATACTGGGTGGCGGGCATAAGTGCACTGCACTAGTTATCGACACGCTAATATGCTTTCAGTGATGGGTTATTCTAGAATTTCACTTTTAATGCTAGAGACCATGATATCCTGAGGGTTCTTTTTGTTGACGTATACCAATCTCAAAATGAGTATATATAAGTGCCACTGTGGCAGGCCTATGAACGTTTTTAAAAATATATTCTTTACCGAATGCATTATTCTGTGACCACACTTATGAGTTTTGGTTATGGAGTAGTCCTACTTTATTCATATAGTCGTCTCTGTGTCGTATTGATTGGGAAGCATGGCCTATTCTGCTGACCAAGGAGTGCTGCCTCTAAGATTTGTCTTATTAAAGCTACTCATTATTGCTTTGCAGTAGTACTCCAGATGACCTCTGCGATGCTTCTAATACACACTGTGGACAGTGTCTAGGAATCCAGCTGTCCTTTCATGTGTGGCATTATTTCATCAGTTTGTCACTGCTGTCATGTTAATCATTTAAATGATTTTGAATGTTGTGTTGTACACGCTGGTTAAACAGTTGTTTATGTTATTGGGTTTTAGATTGAATCCTTAAATGTTCATAGTTCTTTGTTCCAATAAATCATTTTCTGAAATAGCACACTCTCTGAATGCTTCTCTCTTTTGTTTGATTAATGAACACCTCGTGTAATTTGTGCCTCCATTATATCATTACATTAGCTGTGAAGCTATGTTTTATAGTACACATATTTAACTGTGTGCAGTATATATCTAATGTTCCTGGCTGCTTTTATACTTTTATACTCCTTTCTTTAATACACACACACACACACACACACACACACACACACACACACACACACACACACACACACACACACACACACACACACACATTCTGTATTCTTTTCCAGCTCAAAGTAGTTTAATTGTTTTGTGTTTATGTAGATCTTTTTTCACTTGTTAATGCACCATAAATATTCACCTTTCTCCTGTTAAATGCAATATTAATAGTATTAACTTTGAGTTTTCTGCACTGTTTAAATTAAAAGTATGGAAATGTTATCTGTTGCATTGCCATTTTGAACTTTAACACCGGTCATAATACTGACACAGTACATAGACAAGCAAATGCTAAGGCACTTAAAAGAAACCTCCCTAAACTATAAAGACCTCCTAGACATTCTTCCAACAAAAAGAAACCTTAGTAACCCCAAAAGAATACCCAACACAACACATACAGCCACACCCTTTGGAGCCTCACCTACAAAGCCCATAAGCCAAACCAACACACTATGCCATATTTTAATCACAGGAGAATCCAATGTGAGATATACAGGCTGAATAAGGAGAAAATCACAGTCACTTCACCTTCAGAGGCCAGGATCCACCAAATAACCCATGCACTCAAGTCATTAGACGTTTGTACCAGTGTGACTCAGTCATAGTCCATTTGAATGTAAATTACCTGAGATGTATCTTCCTGGACTGTATGGAGAGAGACATTATAGAGTTCTCAGACTTTTGAGTTCTCAGACTTTGTGTCCCAGGCTGGTACATGCCTGGTACTGAGCAGCATTCTATCTTCACCAAGGATTGATGCCACAATATGAACAAAAGATGATTGACTTCAAATTTTTGGCTTAATTTCTGGTTTCATACCAAGGGGTACAATATTTGCCTGCATGAGAGGATATGGTCAACAGACCATCTTGCTTCCCAAGGATGCTCTGCACCTGTCCTGTCTAGGTTTTCAAATATTGGCTAAAACACTGTGCTCCTTTTTTAGGCAATGCCAAAATGTCAAACCTTCCAACATAGCAAAGCCAACCCAAGGGAATCTAAAGGTGTCACTGCTCAATGAAACAAGAAACTCCATTCTCTCATGGCTATCCTCACCCCGGAGAATGTGAGCATCTGTGAAGTTACTGAGACACGGTTTAAAGCTGTGAAGAGCACCTTGGCAGTGCAAGGCTACAATGTATTCCAAGTAAAACGTTGAAATGAACAAAGAAAAAAACAACCAGAAGACAAACTGCCACAGTCCTTTGAGCACACCAAAATCCACAGGTATTGGATAATACCACGAGGAAGAAATACTTTGAACAAATCTTACAGCTTTTTGGGTATCCTTAGTAGAAATGCCAAAACCAGATCTTTGGTGAAGAAACAGGACTTCTTTATTGATCCACAGGTACAATAAAAAACGAGTGCTTTCGCCTGGCGAATCCCAGGCTTTTTCAAGATAAAATGACTGTGTGGCCATGCAGTTTATATACTCTGAAAGATAGACCAATTGCTGAACCATGATCATTTCAATTAAATAATTAAGACAAACAATTATATAATCAAACCATTAGATTATGTTTTCAGCGTGAATTTTGTTTAAAGTGCAACCGTGCTTTTTTCATCATCATTATTTATATGTGCAGTGTTCATTATTACAAAATTCTGAACAAGTGAATGTGCATTTGAATCTTATGTAAAATTAGTGTGTTAATTACCCATTTTTGGTTATGTTGTTTTATGAAAATTCCCTACAAGGCCATACTTCTTAATAAATGCATGTTATATATCAAAGCACTAATCATTTTAAATGAAAGAAAGTGTATTTGATGAATATACATTCTTAAACTACACCATAAATGTCATGAAGAATGTATTTATATGTAGTGTACTTTAAGATGTATTACTTAAGCTTATATTCGTACACAATTATAACTCGATGTAACTAAGATATATATTAAAAAATGAAAAATAAAAAATAAAAAATGAATAAAATATGAAATACACAAATACAAGTAAATATATACTGGTGTGAAATAATGAGAGACTTAAATCTGAAATTCATTATTATTAATAGTCAAAATTAGAATAAAATTAATTAATTATTAAAAAATTATTCTTGTTAATTAAAAAATGAATAAACCAACAAATTCATAATTTGTCCCTTCTTGCTTTGAGCACACTAGCTAGGCTAACACTATCATTCATCCCTGGGAATCTAGTGGCATCCAGCTTTAGCTGCCATATTAGTTCTCTGTTCTCAAGAAGATTCCCCCAATCACCCCCTCTGGGGGTCTTGGTTAACTCGCTCAAGTACAAAAAATCTAATGGTCATGTGGGTGCAAATCAATGAGTGCCTAAAGAATGCATTGCTCTCTTTTTTTCTTTTCATTGTCGTATATATGCTCATAAATCCTTTTCGTGAGCACCCTAGTCGTCTTCCCCACATAAAAACCATGGCAAGCCAGGCAGATGCCCAAATAAACTACCCCAAAGGAATTACATGTGTAGTGTTCATGTGCCCTTAACGTGCGCTTCCTAGATGGTAAATGTATGTGATCATCGTGCAACATGTGTACACATTGTTTGCACATGCCACATTTGAATGAACCTTTCTTCCTAGATAAAACGTTATTGTGGTTGAAATTCTTAGTATGAGAACCTTGTTCAAACATACCCTTCAAATTTGTGTCCCGCTTCCTAATAAAATGTACCCTGTCAGGGAGAAAAGTTTTGATGTCATCTTGTGATGTCAAAATGGGCCAAAAAGTACTTATAGTATTTTCAATAAAATAAGGGATTCACTTTATCCGCCTCTTTTGGGAAAAGGACTGCCCCTGCCTACAATTACTAAATCAGGTCACCTTGAAACACAAAAGGGTTTTGCATATACATACACAGAAGATTCACATTTTATTTTAAGATAGAGGAGACCATCCCCACAAAGAGGCCAGTCACTAGTGGAGTCCCTCTGAGCTCTCTGCTAGGTCTGCTCCTATTTGGCATCTACTTCTCAGAAGTCAAGGCGAATGTTAAGTGCCTCTGGTTAAGTAAATTTGCAGATGACTGCAAGCTAGGAGCAGTCATAGCATCCCCCAAGGCCCTAATATCCTACAGAAAGGACTAACGCAGAGAAATGACTGGTGCCAAAGCAACACTTTAAAACCCAATGCAAAGAAATGCATAATTTCAGACTTTGCCATTGTTCACCTGAAGTCTTTTTACCTTCCCTAAACAGACTCAGGGGCTCTGCAAAACAACATTTAATATGCTGTATGCTATGGACTTAATATATTTATACTAACTGCCTGCAAGTGTTAAGCTGTCTGCACATCACCAAGCTGAACTCCTGCTCTGCATCTTCCTTCTGCGCTCTAACCACTCTATCTACCTTTCTACCCCACCAGAACCTACCTTACTAAGCTGTCATGGAAAGTTAGTAAATTGTATGCCTACTAACTTTTTCTCCTTTGAAGTAAAGTTTCTCTCCATTACCTTTCTTCCCTTTCATATATTATTTTTCTATTTTGCATAATTTCCTGTAATGCAATAGCCCTGCACTTATTTGCTGTTTTTTTTACAGCTGCACTGATTGTTTCTGCTGTTATTTCCATGTAGAGCCCATCACTGCACTGCCCTATGCCAACTAAAGTGGCTGGAGCTACCTAATTACCTAACTCTCACCCAAACTGTCAATGGCCCATAGCATAATATACCAACCTGATGAATGCATGGTACTCCATAATCTACTTCAGCCACAACCTAGCAGCAGACAACTAAGATCCTCTGACAAATTCCTACTACAAGTCTCAAAAGCTAACAATTACTATGGAGATTCTCTTTACTCTAATCGAATCTCCAGGATTTGGAACTTAATCCCCCAGCACATGCTAACCACAGCCAATCCCTCACAATTTAAAATACTCCTAAAGTCTCACCTATCTAACTCTTGGCTTTGTTCTTTTCTAACTCTCCCAGGCTGACTCTCCATGCATTCCTCTGCAGAGTTCTTACCAAATTTTGTATGCAAGTCTAACTGATCTTCCCCACAATTCACATCTTCAGTCTCTCCTAGATGCTCTTTACATCCCTTTCACTTTCACCCTATTTTCATTTTGTACACCTTAGTCAGCGTCCTTTAAACCAGAAAAAGTGAACTTTTATATTCTACCTTAATTTTAATAAACATATAAGACATAAGATGTATTGCTTAACATTATAATATATTATTAACACTATCTTTTATAAATAAATAAATTAATAATTGTACCCTTTGGGAAGTCAGCCACCCTTGGAAATTATCTCATCGACAACACACCCCTAAAAGTCGAACCATAGTAACCTGGCTTTTCACAACATGTAGCTAAGGCAGTAAGGAAATCATTCTGTGTTGCTCATCTTATAACCAAGGGCATGGAATCTAGGTCCAAGGAAGTCATAGTTCCATGATATTTGGCCATCATCAGGCCCATCATTGAATATAACACTTCCTGTGGTATGCACCTAACTAGACACATGCAACAACTGGAACATCCACAGAGGTTCCTCACAAAAAGAATGCAGGATGTAAACAGGCTGCCCAACGCAGATTGCCTCAAAGCTATAACTCTATTCTGTTTCCTACAGCCTGTTGAGATGCGATCTGTGCCTGGCGGTGGTTAGGGAGGGTTAGGTGAGTTAGGGTAAGGGCGTGAGTCAGGTAAATGTGCGATTGTGTGGACGTGAGGATTAGGCGGGTAGGTGAGTTAGGGTTAGGGCACAGGTGAGGCGAGTGTGCGATAGTGGCGAACCTTAGGGTTAGGGTTTGGGTTAAGTAAGTGGATAGTTAGTGGTGTTTGTACAGTTTAGTGTAGGGTTAGATGTAAGATTTTAGGTGTATGTGTGTGGATTGCTGTTTGTTTGGTGTGCTTGTGTTGTGTGTATGTGTTTTGGAACAGCAAATTTTTTCCCTAGGAAAAAATTTGTTGTTCTGCATGTTCGATGTTTTCAGCAGTTCGACATTTAAACATTCGGTGTTTACATCTTTCGATATTCTAATATAGACCCTTTCCTATCTCCCATCCAGTCATCAAGATTTCTTGATGAGTGCTAATGAGGAGCTTTGTTTGATATGGATAGGTAGTTTGTTCCAGAGTATGGGAAGTCTCTGGGACAGGAATCTATCCCTCCAGCATGTTCTGTTTATTGTGATGACAAGGTTTAGGTCCCTAGAACATGTAGCTCGGAGGGATTGGGATTTCTTTAAGTGGAGCATGTCCAACAGCTCTGGGTTTGACATAGCTTTGTATGTTAGGCAGAGATCGCCTCTGAGTAGGTGATATGCAACGGATTAAAGCTGGAGTTTTTTGAGATGGTCTGCGTAGGGCATCTGTTTGAGGCCAATAATCCTCTTTGTGAGGTATTTCTCCGGCCTTTCCAGTTGTTGTAGATATCTTGTGAGGTGCATACCAAAAGAGGCGTTGTACTCTATAATGGGTCTAATGAGTGATGAGTAGAGGGGAACAATGACCTCTTTTTTTCCTGGATGAGAAACCTTTTGTGATTAGGTGTGCCACGTAGAAGGATTTCCTGACTACTGTGCTGATGTGATTATCAAAGTAGAGACTACTGTCCACCTGTGTCCCAAGGTCTCTTATCACACTTTCAGTGTTAAGTAAACTACCACCTTTCTGGTAGTTCATGGGTACAGAGTTTTTACCAAAAGAGATGACAATGCACTTTTTGGCATTGATCTTGAGGCCATGGCTTTGACACCAGGCATCTGTCTCAGTGAGGCCCTTTTGTAGGATGTCCACATCGTTAGGAGTTTTGATTATGGCTCTTAGTTTGCAGTCATCTGTGAACTTCATTAACCAAAGACCCTCTGTGTTAGCCTGTACTTCTGAGAAGTAGATACCAAACACCTATTACATTTAATGGACAAACAGCTTAAGTGTAGCATATGTGCCAAGCAGACATAAAATATGACTTATAAGACATAGGTAAGGAGGGTTATAATATAAATTCATAGGTAAATACTAAGCTATCAGTATGCAGAGTATTACAAGCCTAGCCAATAAACAGAGGTCAGACTCAAACCCTGTTCTTTGTATCTATGAGATAAAGACCTTTACCATTAATTTAAGTTACCTGTAACACATTGCATTTAAGTTACCTGGCACTTGCTCACTAAAGCAATTATATAAGTCAGCTCTAAAAAATTAAAAGCACGACACCCTCACAAACTCCCCTTGAGTACCTTGTTCCCCATTGGCCCTTTTTTTCAATTATAAAGGAATTCCCAATACTATTCTAGCATGTCCAAAGGTCAGTTGTCAATCTCCTCTCCGGTCCAGCTGGTGAACCTGGGAATCTTGAGGCAATGTTACAACTGCCTCATGTACACAGACAACCCTCTCCTCCTCCCAACAAATTCCAACACATGTGAGAGATGCAACCATATAGCCAAACTGGAGGCTAAGCTCTCTCACCTCAGTACTGGCGTAACCAGTCAGGAGGAGAAGGAAACCACATTCACTACAATTCCAGTCTCACATAGACCTACCACGACAACAAACCAAACACATAAACACACAAAAACATACTCGGAGGCTCTAAATAAAAATCTGCCTAAGCAGCAGAGACCTCCAAAGCAGACACCCAAGCAACCGCTACCCCAAAACAAAACACGTGCAACATATAGCTCACAAAGCCAGTGTGCCGAACAGTCACAGCCCTTAAGGCTAAACAACACACCTGATACACTTGTAATAGGTGACTCTATCGTCAGGCACACTGATGCCCCGCTCACCAGGCTGAACAAGGAGAAGGTCACGGTGAGCTGCCTGTCGGGCGCTAGGATCCACCACATAACACAAGCACTCAGGTCACTCCAAGGCAAGTACAAATATGACTCAGTCATTGTCCATGCTGGTGTGAATGACCTGAGACATACCTCCCTGGACTACATGAAAAGAGACATAGAGGAGCTCTCTGAGCATGTAGCCCAGGCCGGTATGACTCTGACCTTGAGTAGCATCTTACCCTCACCAAGAATGATGCCACAATATGAAGACAAGATGATCAATTTCAATAATTGGCTTAAGTGTTGGTGTCATTCAAAGGGGATCCAATGCCTGTCAGCCTGGGATGACATGCTCGACAAGCCACGATGCTTCGCTAGGGATGGCTTGCACCTGTCACCCCTGGGCTTTCGGATATTGGCAAAGGCTCTTGCTACCCCCATAGTGCCTTTTTTAGGCAAGGCTCAAAAGACAAACCCACCTCCATAGGTATCACAAGGGATAAGAAACTAAGAGTAATGCTACTCAACGCCAGAAGTCTAAACCTCGAGATGCACGCACTCGAAACTCTCCTTAGCATGGAGAACATCGATATCTGTGCAGTAACAGAAACCTGGTTCAAGGCTCCTGAGAGCACCCCAGCACTACCAGGTTATACCTCATACCATGCTTTTTGGCCCCAAAACTTGGACCAAACCACAAAAGGAGAGGGAGTATCAATATTCGTCAAAGATACCCACACCTCCAGGTTGGTGACACAGCACGAAGCATCAGAGACTATCCATGTGCAACTAACTGTGGGTAAAACTGCCTTCCAGTTTATAGCCTGCTACAGACCACCCTCCCAAACACAGGAACCCCACTTGGCCTTCCTGAGAATACTGGAAAATATGAAGGTCTCTCCAAACACCATTATATTGGGCGACTTCAACTACCCAAACATAGACTGGGAGCATTACTCTAGCTCCAACACCCTAGCCCAAAGGTTCCTAGAATTTATAAACTCAAATGCTATGGAACAACTTGTTACCACTCCCACAAGAGGGGAAAACATACTGGACCTGATCATCACCAACATGGAGACACTATGCTCCAGACCAGAAGTGTATCCCTCACTGGTAAGATCAGACCATAAACTAATCTCACTGGATATTCACATCCCGACCTCACCCCTGCCCAGAAAACCACAGTGAAAAACTTCTCTTAAGCAAATTTCACACACCTCAAAACCGAGGAAATCCTTCAAAGCCCCGGCCTGTGGAATATACGACCCAGAGCATAGAATACTTTATAACTGTATTCTATGAACACCTTCAGGAATGCATGGATCATGCAATCCCAAATAAAACCAAGACCCAATCCTCCAAAGGCAGGCGTCCTGCCTGGTGGACCCCAGCCATAAACAAACTATACAATAGAAGGAGGAAGCTACTACATGATAGAGCAAAATCCCAAAAAGGGAAGGCATCTCTGATCAGTATTAGCAAAAAACTATGGGCACTCATAAAATCGTCTAAGGCCAGCTTTGAGAGAAAAATTGCACAAGACACTAAGGATAATCACAAGGCTTTCTTTAGTTATGTTAGGAACCTGGGTGGGAATTCCCAGATATGCTCAGAATTAGTCCAAAATGACAAAATACACCGAACCCACAGACATTGCCAACATCCTAGCTGACAGGCTCAGTGCAAACTTCTCCCCCCCTCCCCACCAAAAGGGCAAATATCTATCCCAGCAGAGTGCTGCCCCCCTGACATCTCAGATGCTCAGGTAAGAGCCGCCCTCTCCAAAGCAAAAACACAGCATCAATGGGACCAGATGGTGTCCCGGGCTGCATCCTACATGAACTCCAAGAAGAGCTAAACCCAAACATAAAACTACTGTTCAGTCTTAGCCTTACTACAGGATATGTACCCAAAGAGTGGCGTACAGCAACAGTGGTCCCTCTCCACAAAGGTGGTGCCTCAATGGATCCTGGAAACTATCGCCCCATAAGCCTGACTAGCTTGGTCTGCAAAGCTATGGAAAGGATCATCATGGACCTCATAAATAAAGATATTGGGGACCTACAGACACTGGATCCTACCCAGTTTGGCTTTGTTAAGGGCAGATACTGCCTCTTAAACCTGGTCGATTTCTTTGAAACAATCACCAAGGCCATTGACTAGGGGAAGGTGGTCCACACAGCCTACCTGGACCTTGCAAAAGCCTTCAATACAATACCCCGCTCGGGCATTATAGATAAGCTCACCAGCTTAAATATAAACCCCTATGTCACTAGATGGGTTGCAAACTGGCTCAAGGACAGAACCCACATGGTTAGAATTGCTGGAGCTATGTCAGACTCCAAACCAGTTACAAGTGGCATCCCACAAAGCTCAGTCCTGGGACCTCTCTTGTTCGGTATATATTTCTTGGCGGTACAGGCCAACACGGAAGGACTGTGGCTGATCAAGTTCGCAGATGACTGCAAACTGGGCACCATAATCAACTCTCCAGCTGACACAAGCATCCTCCAAAAGGGCCTCATAGAAACAGACAACTGGTGCCAGAGCCATGGCCTCAAGCTAAACGCCAAAAAGTGTATAGTCATCCCCTTTGGCAAAAACAAAGTGCCCACAAATTACCACATAGGTGGTAATCCATTAAGTAGAGAAGAAGTCATTAGGGACCTGGGGACCCAAGTTGATAGCAATCTCTCATTTGACAACCACGTGGCCAAAGTGGTTAGAAAAACACTTTATATAGCCCACCTAATCATGAAGGGATTCACATCTAGATCAGGGGAGGTCATCGTACCTCTTTACTCATTCCTCATCAGGCCCATAATTGAGTACAATGCCCCTTTTGGGATGTACCTTACCAGACACCTGCAGCAACTGGAAAGACCCCAAAAGTGCCTCACCAAGAGGATCAAAGGGCTCAAACAGATGCCATATGCTGCCCGGTTAAAGAAACTCTAGCTCTACTCAGTGGTATACCGCCTGTTCAGAGGCGATCTGTGCCTGACATATAAAGCCATGTCCAACCCGGAATTAATGGACATGCTGCACCTCAGAAAATCCAAATTCCCATCGAGCTACGCGCTCGAGAGACTTGAACCTCAGCACTGAAATAAATAGGACATGCTGGAGGGACAGATTCATAACCCAGAGGCTCCCTTCACTCTGGAATAAAATCCCAGTCCAGGTTAGGCAGAGTCCCACATTGACACTCTTCAAGAGGAATCTTGATGAGTGGATGGTAGATCATAGGTTTACCCCGGCTATCACTTCTGTGTCACTGTTAGACAGAGGCACAGTATACTAACCTCAAAAAAGGCATAGCAAAATTAATTTAAAATGGGTGGCGAAAGCCAAACACACTCTGGCTAGGCTTATAAATGCCCTAGGGCAGATAGCCTAGTATGAACCTATGAACCTATGAACCTATTATGCCAAACCCTACCAAAATCTAGTGCCTAAGACTCATTCTTTGTTATTATCTGCTAGAGGAGTTAAACAACAGGTCCTGATGAGATTTGAAGTTGTAACACCTAGTTTAGGAGGCTGCTGCTGTAACCCTGAACTGCAGAGCCACACTCTGTTAGGTGTGAATACAACTGAGGTAAGGAGTGTGAAACATTATTTGATAGGTAGATACTAATTAAAGCTAGGAAGAGAGGCATTGTATAGCTATTGAGTCAAGGACAGTGGGGGAAAGAATACTAGGATACTTACTGACACAGAAACTGGTTATAAGATAGTGGTGGAGAGTATTTTAAATCACTGGATAAAGTAGGAAGGTCAGAAAGAAATTGAAATGTAAAACTGAGATTAAGGTAAGAAGGAAATTGAGGAGAAGTGGTAGAAATGTTTGTTTTGTAGAACAGGACAGAGGTTATAAGAGGAGAGGGGTATGAGGTGACAAAGGAAATGGAGTTACCCAGGTGCGGAACACCTGCATGACATCATGTGGTTTAGGTGTTGTTTTAAGGGTTTGCAGGCGGGAAGTTTTATGGTTTGTTTTAGGAATGTTGGGATTGTCTTCCAGAGTTTAGATATTTAATGGGAGTATAGTGAGTCACCTGCTGAGTTATTAGACTTTGTTGTGATTACTAAGTGCTTATTGGTTGAGAGAGGGTCTTTACCTGAAGTATAGAGGCTCAGGCCATCCTTTCCTGGCAGACATTTTTCTGTGCATGTATAAGACTGTGTGTAGTAATAAGTTGTGAATATATTAAATAGATGGGAAGCTCAAGCTAGTTTAGTTGTTTCAGGGCTCTGCAATTATTAATCCTATAAGTAAGGTTGGTAGCAAATCTGGTTCTTTATTGTAATAGGTGGAAAGTTTAGCTTTTTGTATAGTATTTAGGTTTGTTAGAATAGGTGAGGCATAAGAGATGGAACAAGGCAGATTGTTGCTAATTCTTATCTTACATCATTTGCCAGCCAATGTTTGGTTCTACAGAGGGAGTCAAGTTTTGGTGTGCTCTTTAATGGCTTGCACTATGTGTTGGGTAACTTTGAGGTTATTGTCACTTAGGGTACACAGTTTTGTTTGGGTTACAGTTTCAGTTTTCGTGTTGTTGGATGGGGTCATTTCAAAAGATTGCCAATCATTTTGAGATTGTTTTGAAGTGAAGAGAACAAGATTTTTCTAAACATTTAAAAGTGCTTTTAGCCAAGTATCAAGAGCAATGAAAAGTTTGGGTGATATCCGGAAGTGCTGGTAGGGATGGATACATATAAGGATTGACTTCTCAGCATATTAAACTATGCTAGCAAGGTAAGTGGCAGTATGTAGTTTGTTTACAAAAGTGCTGAATAAGAGGGGGCCTAATATTCAGCAATGTGGATGCCATAAATGACTGGCAGGAAGGAGACGAGATTTTGTTTCTCTTTAACTAATTGCTGCTTGTGAATTAGATAACTATGGAACCATGACAGAGAAGGCTGTGTGAGGCAGAGAGAAGAATGTTCAGTAAGATGTTTGTGGATATAATGTTAAATCATTTTTATAAATCTAAGAATAGTGAAGATATCAGGTTGCTGTCATTCCTGTGTTGGTTTACGATATTGATGAAGTTGAGAAGAGCAGTAATAGTACTATGTTGACGTCTAAAATCATGCTGAGTTTTGGAGAGCAGGTTGTTAGAGTTAATTTACTGTATACTTTGTGAGTGAATGCAGTTTTGTTGTATTTTAGATAGAGGGGATACGATGGCAACAGGGCTATAGTTAGAAAACTCTGTTGATGTGCCACCTTCGTGGAGTGGTGTTATGCAGGATATTTTCCTGACGGATGAGACATCACTTCTATTGTAAAGTCGTCATCAGCTAAACAGGTTGCTTTTGTTTCAGTAGAAGTTTTCTCATAGTAGAGGTGGAGACTGGATGGAAGGTGAATGAATGTGACTGGTTAGGACAAGATTACAGAGTGAATTGTTACTGTTATTATTAATCAGAGATAATTCTGTCCATATACAGTAGGAGTTGAATTGAGGTAGGTTTGAGTCAGTGATATTAGAAGTAGAAGGAGAGGATGTGGTGGTTTGACCAGGATCCATTAGTTTGTTTAGTGATGAAAAAAAATGTTGGATTATTTTGCTGTTTATATTGGAGGTAAGTATAAAAGAGTTGATTACCCATTTTTATGTTGTCCTTAGCAAGATTTTTGAGATGCCTAAATGTATGAGATGTATCTTGTGTTCTAATTTTATGCCAGCATTTCCAGACTTTGTCACTTTGAAGCATGATGTTTTTAATTTTCTTCAGTTAGTTTGATACAGAGTAAGATGTCCCCCCTCTGGGCCAGTAATGAAGGAGCCTGAATCCTCACCACTGATACCAGTGAGGGACATTCACTTGGAAAAAATTAGATACAAACAGTATTTCCAGATACAGTTTTCTGCACCAAGCACAATTTCCTGATTACCTGATAATAGGAATGTTTCATTTCAGACATATGGAATCCATGTGTTAGTAAGAAAAAGAGACATATACATGGATGGATTTGGTCTCCTGTTTTCATCAGTGATTTTCACTAGACCAGTGCATTAGCTTGGCATGCCACAGAAACACTCATTAAAATGTTTCTGGAATACACATTTCAGGGGAATGGAGTACCATGATAGCAAGAAAATAGAAATATACCTGTTTGTAGTAGAACCCATGCATCTCACACTGATATTTCCTGAACCAGGGCATCAGCCAGCTATGCAACAAAATTCTTCATAAGGACTGGGTCAGTATAACATGTCAATGAAATTGAACATGTGACAGAAAGAGAAGAAAATTGCACCTAGATAGTTCTGAATCACTGTCTTTGGCAATAATATTTTCTAGGATAGCGTATCATAAAGTGAAGCCGAGAAGAAATCATAGTGATGGGATTAGAAAACATCCATTTCAGGGAAAGGTTAAAACAGTGTTGAAGACTGAAAACTGTACACTGGAAAGCAGCATACCAACCATCAGAGGATTAAAACCCTTCTACAGGCACCGACATTGTAAACATCAATACATCAGTGCACCGAGCCATGGAAGATGTCCTATACTCGAATTATGTTTACCTTACCTCAGTAAGGTGTGGTATGTTGTAAGTGCATGATGCAGAAATGTGGTAGACTGGCAGCATATCAACCATCAGAGGATTAAAACCCTTTTACTAGCATTGACATTGTACACATCACTACATGAGTACACTGAGCCATGGAAGATGTTCCGTACTAGCATTATGTTTACCTCACTTCAATAAGGTATGGCATGTTGTTAGTGCATGGTGCAGAAATGTGGTAGACTTGTAGCACACCAACCATCAGAGGATTAAAACCCTTTTACTAGAATTGACATTATACACATCACTACATGAGTGTACCGAGCCATGAAAGATGTCCTGTACTCGCATTATGTTTACCTTACTTCAATAAAGTATGGTATGTAGTTAGAGCATGGTGCAGAAATGTGGTAGACTGATACAAAGCGGACATCAATGGATTTGACCGCTGCATCTCTGACATGCTACAGACCAGTGAATTAGTAAGCAATGCCACAAAAGAACTTACAGTGAAAGGGCCACAAAACACACATATCAAGAAAATGTTACTACAGCAGTGAAGACTGGAAACTGAACATTGGTTATCAACAAAACAACCATCAGAGAATAAAATCTCCTGGCAAGTGTACTGATAATGTACACAAAGACATGGAAGCTGTCACATACATGTATTACATTTACCATACTTCAGTGCTGCATGGTAATGTTATTGTGTATGGTGTGGATATTTTAACACACTGATATAAGGTAGACATCAGTGGATTCGAATCCATGCCTGTCTAACTGCCATTCTACTAATCATTGCATTGTAAAGTGACTCTACAGAAGAACTTATGGTGAAAGTGTCACAAAACACACTCACATCAGGGGAATATGATAGAACAGTGCACAGAGAGGTGTTTTTTTTTTAGAATACCTTTGTGGCGTGTGTTCACAGAGATGTGTTTGCTTAGAATACCTTTGTGGCATGTGTGTGGTATCTATCTATGTTGTCTTTGTGTTTATATTTTGGAAATGGAAATATTGCTTGGTGATCTACATCTATGATTTGCTCATTTGTGAGATGGATGCCAAGATCTTAGCATGTTCAAAGAAATTTCCTAAATATTTGCCATTGAATTAAAAATACCATTTCTTTGACCACTGATATTGCTCTATGCGAAACATCATGCAATGTATGACCGCAGAAAGCTGATTTGACTATACAAGCCCTTTGTGGGCATGTGAGTGTTTTGTCTACCTATTTTATCACCATGGTAAAGGTTGAAAATGGGAAGATAGGGCCAACATGATGACGGGAAGCACACAGAGGATAGAATCCAAGGTGAGCAAAGAAGGACTGAGGTAGATGGAGATGTGGAGCGTACCTATCAACTTATTAGCTCACCAATGCTAGATGACTCAATACCTATGTTTTCCATGACAGAATGTACACACTGATGAGAGGAATATTTCATTTCAGGTGAAAGGAACAGATGATAGCAAGACAAAATGATTACACCTACATGGACTTGAAAACATTCCTGTGCCACTCACATTCTCCAAAACAGAGCAGTGAGCAGGTATAGTAGAAAATCATGCATAAGTAAAGTATCAGTAAAACACATATCAGGGTAAACATAGGATATCGAGAAAAGTGACAGTACATGAACAGATTTGAGCCTATGCCTATATCATTCATAACTCCAGAGCAAGAGCCTTGGACAGGTATGCCAATGAAGTGTTCAGACAAATGGTGTAAGTAAATAAAATACATTGCAGGGGAATGGAATATAGTTGTATGATGAAGATGTAATACTGTAAAACAGCATTTCACCCTAACAGGATTTGAACCCTCCACTCATTTACTGACAATGGACTCATTGTGTCATGAACCCAGAGACCCATTGCATCCTTTACAGTGAAAATTTGAATGACACTTTTTTCATTACTGCTTGATGACACATTTGTGTGCTCAGCAAGACTGTCTGCTCTTATCAAGGATTTTTCTTAATTTTTGCCATAGGATGGGAGCTATCATTTTCCTGTGCTTATAGATGACCATCAGTGTTGCTCAATACCAACCATCACTCAATGTATGACCATAGAAAGATGATTTAAATATATAGCCTTTTTGGCAATGTGTATAGTGTATTTACTTTTTGACCAGATTAAAGGTTGGAAATGGGATACAGAACCAACATGAAAAGGGGAAGCAATCAGAGGGTAGAATACAAAGTGATGAAATAATGAATGAGCATGATGAAGGTAGACTAGGAGCCATATCTCTCAAAGTCTTGCCTCAATAACCATATGTGATTTGCAATAATAGTTGTAGTGATTCAATGACCAAACTCATCAATGACGTTTCATAATTATCAACGTTAGCTATTGTAGCCAGTCGTGTACAATAATTAAAGGTCTGTGAATTTGAGAGGTATTGGTGGGAGTGTTTTTGTGGGATAGGTGCTATTTTTATTTTAATATTGATAAGGGGAATTTAGGGAAGGTGATCGGGAAAGTAAGTGGAGGGTAAGAGAGGGAATATAGGTCACAGGTGAAGAAAGTAATGAGTGACAGGATGTGAGGTAACAGCGAGGGAGGGGGAACACAATGGTGAAGGAGACATCAGACAAATAGAGTGCAGACAGTGGTACAGGGAGGATTGAATAACATACAGGAGTGGTTATACACACACTCACATGTCTGGGGATGGGATCGGGTCTTTGGAGATGCAATCTCTGCCAGCTTTGACACAGAGGGGTATTATGCTCACTCTGGGTGCCATCACCACTGGGTATTGGCTCAGGACCTGGAGGTATTGTTGGGCAAGGACGCAACTCAGTGAGTCACTAGAGCATAGTCTCTATACTGAAAATACAAATGGTAAGCTTCAAAAAGGCAAAAACAAATGTAAAAAACCTCGGCCGAGGTACCAAATAAAGTGGTAAAGAAACTACATCTGTTTTTGCCTTTTTGAAGCTTGCCATTTGTATTTTCTTAATTTATGGAACTGTGAGTGTCTTTGCATAGTCTCTATACTGCCTATGCGGGCATTGAACCTCCTGTCCTGCAAAAGCTCTGCCAGCCCCTGATGGGTGACCAAAGTGTCATCTCCACCTTCACAGCTTCCTGTAGGTACCATCCTCCAGTGCAAGGCTACCTGATACAGGTGGTACAAGTAGGGTAGTGGGTGTGGAAGCCACTCTTGCAGGATGGGACCCAGATGGGCTTAGTGCCACTGGTGGTGGTGATGGTGGTACTGCAGCTGCTAACTGTGGTGGAAAACAGGCCATGCCAGTGTGGTCAGTCATAGTCCCTCTGCTACTACATATATTAGTAACAGAAATGGGAAGACTTAAAAATATAAATAAATGTATAAAAGAGAAAGAATGATGATAGATGGTTGGGAAGAGACATAAAAAAATTTAACTGCATTCTGAACTGTGCTCATACACAGTGTGAAGCAAAATAAGCTCTTAAAAGTAGGACCTGTACAGTTATTTCTGCAAACCTTTTGTCTGTATAATTTATCATTGGGGGTGTGGTGCCAAAAGCCATCATCAGCTGCAGTCTGACATAATAGCATGATAACTGGGGGAGAGATTACAGGGTGAATGGTGCTGTTGCAGTTCTGACAGTAATACAACTGTAGCTATATATATATATATATATATATATATATATATATATATATATATATATGAAACTTGCTGATCCCATGATAAAAATATCAAGCAGAGGTGATACTCATTAGATAAATATGTGTAGTGTATATTGTGAAGTGTCCAGCTAGAGTTATGGCTAAGACATATATGGACCTTATAAGTTACATTGATATTACTGTGATTGCATATACAAAACTATTCCATGAAAACAACATATTTTGGGGTGGGGGGGTAATTGAACCCACAACCATCATAACAGCGTCAGTGAACATATACTTCACATGAGGAGCCATTTCTCCACTTATATTGGGGTATAGATACAGAAGCAAAACGTCTAATGCCACACAGTTGTACTACTTCAGTAAGGTATGCCAGTACCGTCATATGTGGTCCTTCTGTATAAGTATTATCTGTCATTAATTGTAATTGCTGCAACTGTCAATATGCAAACAGGCATCTTTCACAACAGCAACTATACTTATTCCGGTGCTCTCTTAGGTACTCTAGTTTGTCCCTATATGTCTTCCAGTTCCATTCAATCTCTACAGGGGCTGGAGGTAAAGAAAGAGCAGAATGGAAAGATGTATGTTGCTATACACTGACATGTTGTATGGATAAGTAAATTATGTTATATTTACAGTATGGTGGTGGTGGTGGTGGTGGTTGTGCCTTAATTTCATCTTTCCATCAGCCAAGGAGTTCAGGCTTGCTGTGACGCAAGTCATTGTAGCAGTGATAGAACTGTTCCCCATGTTTGAGATGCCAGTAGCATGGGTGACAGCCTTGGCCAAACTATTCCAGGCAGCAGCCTTATACTGTGACTCAGTATATGGAGCATGCAGCTCTAATACTTATGGAAGATGTCCAGAAAAGTCTTGGACTCCTCCTCACACTACCTCTGTGCTCTAAAAGGTGCACTACCCTCACCTTCTCCAGGAATACTTGACTTACCTTTAAACTTCTCAAGAAAACTTGTAGACACCTGGTGCCCAAACCATTTCTTGCATGCGCCATCCTTTGTGCAATAACAGGCACTGAAAGGAATCTCATTTGTGTAATGGATGTCAATATAATAAAATGTAGGTATTGTATTACTATGGTTCCAATCATTCTTTATGGTGTGAAACCATGACAGTCCTCCATATATCTTTTTGTTGCTGAGAATATATGTTCAACGGTGACTTCCATATTTAGATAGTTAATTACAGCATGACAATTATTCTCAACTTTCCATCTATGGACTGTTGAACACTATCTCTCACAATGTTGAACAAATGGGCAACATGTGGAACACTTGTGAACAACTTAACAACAACTTCAACTAGGAACCTGACAGCATGGTTAACATGCCATGTCACACTTAATTATCTTTTGGTTTTGAAGAATAAATATTATTCAGTGTAATTTACTATAGATGTCAGTTAAAAAATTGCTAACACTTGAATGTGTGACAGACCCTTTCTCTATGGAAATATGAAAGACGTGGCTCTTTAAAACTTAAATTGAGGACCATTCCTCATAAGGTACATGTGAGAGGTATAAGCATGACAATTTCTGTGCCCCTGTAATCTGGGCTTCTCATGCATGCACAGAGCTGACCTCGGACTCAGATGTGTGCACAGCATTGTGTAGAAGTCAGCATGATGTTTATCAGGTTTGCTCATAACACAATTTGGGTGATTCAGAACTGGGATGGTACAGTGATCACAACTGACCATTTTTAGCTACTGCCTGGGTGAAATAATTCACAAACAAGAAAAAGTAAAACAGAGCATCAGTAAGCTATAGATATCGAAAACAGGAGAGAAAGTTACACTATATAACAAAAACTGTACAGTGGCAGTTAACACTTATAAGAGAAATGCATATTTTAGATACTTAGCATCATCATTGCACCCAGGGGAGTAATCTACAGACTACAGGCGCAACAAGAATCACACATCATCAATGTACTATGGAAGATGAATATTTGTTTGAATTCTGATTCTTTCTACCTTTGTCAGTTCTTCTTACATTATTATTATCTATTTAACTATGATATACTGTATGTTTTACATCTACTTTGTAAAAAGGTAGCTTTTTGTGTGCTATTTACTGTCATGTCTAGAAGTGTGATTCATTTTTCCAGTTTATGAACATCTATTGGCCAAAGTTCTCTGAAGGTGTACATTGCAAGTATACTGCCCATTGTAGAATCCAGTTACATTATAGTAGGTTGTAGCAACAGTAAGTCAGTCATGCACATATTGAATCACACTATAAACTTTCTACAATCATTACGGCTAACGATCATGTGCTTGTTAAGTTGGGTGCTTATTAACTTGCAGTCAAGTGCTGATATCACTTTATGCTACAGAACCAGGCAGATTTCCACCAGTTTTTTGTCAAGACCCTAGTAAGTAATATACTTAGAAGTACTTTTTTTCAGAAAGAAGTTGTACAACATCAGAAGTTACAAAACAGTCCAACCATGTATCAGCAGGAAGTTTGCTTACTCCATGTTTATCCACTTATAATACGTTAAACGGGAACTGTATAATCATTGAATATGGTTACCTGTGACATGCATCTAATACGTTAATTAGGAGAACTGTATAATCATTGAATATGGTTACCTGTGACATGCATCTAGAAAAACTTTCAAGTTCATATCTTGGAGTTGTTTTAAAGCTGAATGATTACCTACCAGTTCATTGTAAATGTTGGCAAACATACGAAACAGCAACAGCAGGGTCCAACATTGAGACGACTCTGTACATACTGAAGCTTGTCAATCATTTCTGACACTCCACCAAGATATCTAACAGTGAGGTGGAAAAAGCTATAGAGGGCAGCTGCTAGAGAACTGTTGAAATAAATGGAAAAATACAGATGATGATTGCACATGGTATTGTGATTGTTTTACATAAGTGTAAGCTAGTGTTCAATCATCACTTACATAGCAGCAACAAGATCCAACAGGCTGGCAGCTCTGGGCACATACATGCCCAGCTGGCAACAAACAGTGACAATCTAAGGAGAACAAGAAGATAAGAACATCAACTGAGTAATAAGTTTAATGTCTATTTAGAACCTTAAAATCATTTCAGTTATAACTATAACCAAATAATAATAATAGGTCTTGTGCAGGTGAAATTCAATTCATTTTTGTCTGGAGAATGGGCATAGCTTTTCCCCCAGAAATAACATTTATTATGACTCAAAATAAATAATTGTAGTTTTGCAGCAATCATCATGCATGGCGCATTTTGCTAAACATCAGCAGTTGGCCACTTCTGATACTGAATCACCATTTATTGATGCATTAAATACAAATGAAGCAACTCAAGACTGACACTTAAAAATAATTTATAATAAAATACAGTTCTTATCCTCCCATCTCTAATAACACTTCCTATTGGGAACATTTCATATCTCAATGACTTTGGTTCTCCTGTTAAAAAAAAAATGTGGCACATGCCTTACTTAATTCCCCCCATCATGGTATGACCTTGTTTTTGGGTCTTCCCTCCTCAGAAAAGCTCTAAGAGATCACAGTTATTCATTTCCTGAAAGTGGTCCATAAATATGTCTTTTCATTTGGCAGTATATACACGATTATGACTTTTTGCATATGTTGAAAGTTGACGACTATTGAGTGCAACTCTATATCTGGGAGCCTCATTCCTTCCTGTGCTTTTGGCAGCATCATCTTCTCCCACCTGACCCTTGGTCTCTCTTTCCTGCCCAAACAAGAATGTTCATCCCGTTTGCAAGCTTACTAATAGTACCACTTTCTATGTACCTACTATATACCTACTCTGGGTACAGAATACATGGAATTACATGTCAGCACAGGATTTGGAGCCTTTGTTCCATATACAGAGTTAAACATTTTCAACTTTGCAGTTTTGTTTAATTTTATCCAGTATCTCACCCAGTGAACTCTGGAATGAGATCTCATATGTATTCTTAATCATAACACCTAGGTATTTTAATTCTTCAGCTTTCCACATCACATGATACACTCCCCTCATGTTCTTCTCTTTCTTAAACTGAGATCTAATGCTAATTTACCTTGATTTATTTATATACAGAAAAGGAACCAAATTCTTCCATTTTATTAAATATTTCCTTTAAATCTCTATCTGGGTCAGTCAGTGTGAAGACAATATCATCCACATATAGGGCTATCTTTAACTGCTTCTGCTCCCAGGTACAGCTTAGGACATCTGAGCACCTACTTTTTTGCAGGTATAAGTTCCATATAAATATCAAATAGTAATGGGGAGAGTGGACCCTCCTATCGCATCCCTCACAAATAGTAATGGGGAGAGTAGAGCCTCCTATTGGGTCACTCTTGTTATGTTTAGCTTTTTAGAGAGTGATGCCTAGTTTTTTACTCTTGCTGACACTCCTTTGCAGATTTGCTGTATTAGCTAAACTAAGTGTTCGGAAATCCCATCCTACTCAAGACTGCAAACAGATATGGCCGTTCTACCCCATCAAGGGCTTTTTCCATGGCTACTGATATAATTACTACTTTGTTTCTTTTTCATTTGCTTCCTGTATGATTGAAAGTATTCTAGTTATGTTATTGAGGGTTCTTCTACACTCTGTGAAGCCACACTGATATGTGTCTATGATGAGCAGCATGAACTTTGGTAACCTGGGTATAACAGAACTTACGTAATGGTGGTCAATGATAATTAGAAGATAGTGAGCTAGATATATGTAGGTAGTAGTAGGAGATAATAGAAATGTTTGTACAAGTTGGTTTCAGTAGGAGTATACTAAGAAACGTTTACCAGATGACGGTAACAGATACTTATAATGTAAGAATACTTGTATATTTAAGTTAGCATGGTAGGTCATAGATGCATTTGGTTTGGAAACAACAGGAGATTATGTTTATCAAAGTAATAATAACTCTCAAAGATTCTGGAAGCAGGAATTAAACCTGGACACAATAAAACTGGGTGAATCTATTCAGTATTATTACACATATTTGCTGGGGGTGAATTTAACCTCACAACTGCTGCCACTCTGAAGAGGGAATAAAGATTTACTTCCAATAACCTGATGGCTAATGATGATTTTGTCTATTCTAACACCTTATGGGAATTACCTTCACTGCTAGGGAAGATTTTAACTTGGTTGAAACTATATTCACCTACTATAAGCTTAATGAAAAATGCATTTTTTTTCATTTTTTGCTCCATAATTTAAGAAGATTAATCGTGCAATAGTGTTTTACAGTGATTAAAGTCAGCTATTGGCGGTTATTTATCCCCCTGACCCTGAGTAAAAGGGAGACATCCTTCTTTTTGTGTTACTCAAGCCTCGCACCAATCCTCTAATCCATCACACTAGGCCCGTGAATAACTACCATCAAAAAGGGCGTTTTCTGGAAAAAAAATATTTTTAATAATCATCTAAAGAGTATAGTATGGTTAGAAAATAATAATTGAATTTAGTACTTCCACTGAATTTCTGTAAACAACTAAGAAAACAAAGCTTAAAAGGAAAAATGTATGACATAGAAACAGAAAAAATATCATACCTTAATTTTCTATACAGTACTGAAATGCTTGATTCCCTCTGTTTAACAATATTTATATTTTCTACATCTGAAGGTCATTGTACAGTTAGCCTCATTGGTGTGATTTTTGTCTTTTAGGCAAGGCTTCTTCTTCCTGTCATGGTGCACACAGCGTCACAAACTTGTGGTAGTATTTTGATTTCCATTACGTTCAATTTCCTCCTTCCATTGATTTAGAATGGCAGTATGTATACTGAATTTTTGTAATAAAGTCAATTCTTCTTAACAATCATTTATATGGTACATTTATTTTGTTCTGACTCTTTATGAACCACTGGCTTTACTTAGGAGATATTTATTTGTTCTTCCTTTTGATACAGTGGTGCAGCGTATAGTGTTGTCGCCTCACAGCAAAAGGTTTCCTGGTTTAATCATTGGCTGAGGCGCCTTCTGTATAGAGTCTGTATGTCCTCCCTGTGTTTATGTGGGTTTCCTCCCACATTCCAAAGACATGCAGTAGGTTGATTGGACACTCTAAATTGCCAATAGGTGCGAGCGTGTGGTGTAGAATATAGACAACACCTTTAGTGTGGCAGTTAAAATGACCTGTTCACATGAAAATCCTATTCAAGCTAGAGAGGTATAATATTTCACTGTCTAAAATATATTTATATTGATTCCACTTATCACACTTTGACATTCTTTCTGCAGTGTTAGCAGCTGGGCCATTTACTCCAAGGAGATACTGCATGTTTCTACCTTATATATACATATATAGAGAGCAGACAGTAGGCCAGAGTTAAGGAAATGATATAATGACTTAGTTTTGGTAATAGCATAAAAAATGGTTTAAGGAACATTAAGGAACACACTAAAGCAAAAAAAAAAAATAGTTTCAATGATATATGCAAAAGGGCAGTAATAGACTACTAGATAGTATCTAACAAGAATAAAAGTGAATTAAAAATAGACAGTATATGCAAATCATGTATATTTACTTATTCAGACAGAATGTGCTTTTAATGCGGAGGTAGGCAAAATAAATAAGGAAGTATCCAAGATGTGAATTAAATAAATTTGGTACAGAAATGAAGGTGTTTGTAAAAATACAAATCAGAGTTAAGGAGTGTTCTAAATCAAATATGGGATAATGGAAGTTTCTTAAAGAGCAGATAATATGGTTTTCAGTTAATTGGAAGACCAAACCAAAAAAGTATGTTAATTATTTAAAATTAAGGAGTTGGTTAATAATGTTAATAAGTAAGGAGAATGATATATATATAGATATATATATATATATATAAACAAAGAAATAAAAGGCATTAAGAATAAAACGTATTCAGTAGTTAAAATAAGAGTAGTATATTCTTATAAAGTACAAAGATGTATCAATCAAAAAAGTACTATAGAAGGACTTTGTCAAATGTTTAATAAAAATAAGGAAAATAACATTTCTGAGTGCAATTAGAACAAAAATAATAGAAAACGGGTTAGTGAATAAGATAAGATATGTAGTGAAGTTATTAAGAATGTTCAAGGAACATTTGGTAAGGTCATGACTTAAAAAAGACTGAAATAAATGTTTAAATAAGATAAGTAAAAATAAATGCTATAAAAATTTAAAAAATGTAGTGGGAATTGATGGTTTATCAAATAAAGCATACAGATTACTAAAGGAAGTGTTGAGTAGAATATTACTAGACATTTTTCAGGAAATACGGATAAGATGTGGTATGAAATATTTAAATTCAAATTTAGTAGCAATGATATCAAAAAGAGTGTTTAAGGAAACTTAATAACCAGAGAACAGTCAGTATAATGACTATCGATTTCAGGATTTTGCAGATATTGTACTTAAAAAGTCAAATGGGAGAATGGCATTCGTAAAAATCAAGTATGCAGTAATAGGAAGAAATATGATGGAGAATATAATAAATGTAAGAGAGATATTAGGTTAAATAAAAAAGGGTTATATTATAAGTTTAGATGAGCCCAAGGCTATGGACAAGGTTGATATAGAAATTTTAGCGGAAGTGTAGGACAATTTGGGTGTGAATAAACTAAGTTATCTAATTAATATAACCAACATAGGGCTAAAGTGAAAATACTAGTAAACTGAAAAATAACTGAAGGAGTTCATAGGAAGGTCAGTTTGTTACAAGGATGCCTGGTTTATCCTTTGTTGTCTGCTGTCTATATAATTTTTATTTTTATTTTATTTTTATTTTACATTTGTTGACCGGGCTGGTCTAGCTGGATACATGTCCATTTTCAGTAGAGGCCCGGGGAGATAAGCTCCACTTATAAACTTTACTGATGCTAAGTATAAAAACAGTTAAGAAATAAAATCTAATATAAAAAGTAATAAACAAGTGGTATAAAAAAGAAAGAAGTAATGGAGATAAGCTCCACTTAGAAATTATACTGATGCTAAGTTCAAAAACTGTAAGAACTAAGATTCTAATATAAAAAATAATAATAATTAAGTGGTATAAAAAGTAAGGGAGTAAAGAAGTCATAGTAGAACAAGATAGCAGGAAGTATCTCTTAGACATTTCATAGAGAGGGAAATGGAAATAACTGAAAAGAAAGTGAATTAAATATTGGGGTGAGTAGGTCAGATGAGCATAAAAATAATGTTAGTCAGGGTTGGTACAGGGCACAGCCATTGTGTTTTGAGGTAAAGCTTGAGTTTCTTTTTAAAGAGAGATTTAGAGGAATAGTTGAGAGTTCAGATGGAAGCAGGTTCCAATGTTTTCCAACAGTGTTAGAGAAAAGAGAGTCTCCGGCCTTGTTGTTTGATTTGACCGTGTCTATAAGAAGTTTGTGTCGGATCTAAGGGACTTTAGGTTGTGGTAACGGTGAATCAGGCTTGATAGTATAGGGTTTTATCAGGTTGATAAAGAATTTGATGGGCTATGGTAAGCTGGTTAGTTTTAGTTGCTGTTGGTATTCAAGCCAGCCTAGTTGTTTTAGATTATTACAGTGGTGGGTTCTGTAAGGGTTTCCGTGGCAAATCTGGCTATGTTGTGGTAGGAGTTTTCTAGTTTTGACAGGTTTGTTGTGGATAATTTAGTAAAATTGGGGAGGCATAGAGAAGGGGTGAGATAAGGTGGGTGAGGGCTATGATTGTTCTAGATTCTGGAGTTAGGAAAGGTTTGATTCTGTAGAGAGAGCCTATTTTTGTTAATGCTTTTAGTGTGTTGTTAATATGGGCATTGAAGTTAAGGTTGTTGTCTATGGTAATGCCTAGTAGTTTGGTAGTTGACTCTTGAGATATAGGTGTGCCATTTGCTGATGTTATGGTGAAATCAAAGAGGAGATTTGCTAGATGGTGTAAAAAGTAGCAGCTTTGTTTTCTTTGGGTTGAGTAGTAGACAGTGTTGGGAAAACCAGTCTTCTACAGAGTTAAATATGTGTTGTGTGAGGGAGTGAAGGTGTGATACAGTTGTGGCGGAGCAGACAAGTGTTGAATCGCTCAAGATTGTATGCATGTGGCTTGGGGAGCCACATGGTGTAGGTCATTGATAAATAAGGAAAATAGCAGGGGGCCTAGTATAGACCCTTGTGGGACTCCAATGCTGACAGGCAGTTGGGAGGATAGAGTGGAGTTCCAGAGTACTGCTTGATGTCTGTTTTGTAAGTAGGACTTAAACCAGTTAAGAGATTGGGTATCAAGTGAAGTGGAATGAAGAATGTGAATGAGTATTTGGTGGTTGACCATGTCAAAGGCTTTGGATAGATCTAAGAAAATTGCTGAGGAGAGGGTGTTATTGTTGCGATTTTTGTTGATTGTATCTGTAAAGGAGAGGAGGGCAGTGGTTGTACTGTGGGATGGTCTGAAACCGTGCTGGGTGTTAGAGAGTAGGTTATTCTGGAGAAGGTGGTGAAGCAGTTGCTTGTGTATACACCTTTCCATGATCTTAGATAAGGGTGAAAGAAGGGCTATGGGGCGGTAGTTCGATATTTCAGTAGAATTTCCCTTATGGAGTGGGATAATGTGGGAGATTTTCCAGAGTTTAGGGACATATCCTTCAGTGATGGTTCTGTTGATCAGAATAGAGATAGGCAAGGCTATTGCTTTGGCTGCTAATTGCAAGTATTCTGCGGGTAATAGGTCGGCAGAGGGAGTACATGGTTTCAGTTTTTTTAGAAGGGAGAGAATATAAGTAGTTGAGACTGGTTGGAAGTGAAAAGTAGGGGGTGGGTTTGTTTTGCTCGTTGACATGTTTGCATTTTTGATGGGAAGTTGACTTGCTAAGGTTTGTATAGTTTCTGTAAAGAATGAATTAAAGGAGTTTGCTGTTTGTTTGGGGTTATTTATGTCAGAGCCTTGTGGGTTGGGTGTGACAGGTTTACATGGCTGTAGTAATTGATTAATGGTTGCCCAGAATTTTTTTGTGTTTTTTTGGGGAGAA
The DNA here is from genome assembly GCF_019279795.1 of Protopterus annectens. Lineage (NCBI taxonomy): Eukaryota > Metazoa > Chordata > Ceratodontiformes > Protopteridae > Protopterus > Protopterus annectens. The sequence goes on from NC_056737.1 coordinate 726,366,843, forward strand.
TGTTGTGGTTTCAGGTAAAAGTTTTTTTTATCGTTCATTATTAGTTAATTAGTTAATAAATTGTTTAATAGAATAGTAGAAGAAGAAAAAGGAATAAGAGGATTAATTAATGAAAAAGGTAGGGAAATTAAAGTAATAACATTTGTTGATAATATACAAGTACATGCAGAAAATAAAGAGTCTGTAAGGTTAGTGGAAAAGACTATAAAATAATATGAACAGCAAGATGAAGCTATATTATTAACAATAAAATTAAAATATTTTATGTATATATTGAAGAGATAAACTGTGGTTTTAAGAAAACAGGATAATATATAAAGAATTGGAACTGAAGTATTGTTTAGAAAGAATGGTGGAAAAAATAAGAAAGCTGTTGAATAAAGTAGAACAGAAAGTAGCAGGATATAAAAATGATGTAAAGTTAAAAAAAAAAAGAGTTTTTCTTTTTAAGACATTTCTGTTAACATTAATAATTTTTGTAGCTCCAGAATTTTTGGATCCTTAGTAATACTTAGTAATGTGGAAACAATACTGAATGTTTTAACATTTCTTTAATTTATGGGTCTAGACCAAATCATATAAAAATATATGAATATAAATCCAAAAAGGAAGTTAGGAATGATAGACATAACTGGGTTTATAAATGTAGTATAAAGTAAGATAGGGAGATACTGAGAGAAAGGCTTGTGGGTAAGGGACACTGATAAAGAAATAAGTTTGCAGTCAGAGATGCACACAAGTAAAAAGAGTAAGAAAAAGACAAAGGAAATAAGGACATTTGTTAAGAAATGTGAAACAGAGTTAGAAGGTAAAAGTCTAAAGGAGTAAAAGAACTGTGGCTGGGAATCAGAAAGGCTTAACTCAATGGAGAAGCCTTAACTTGGAAATGTTCCCCACTGAGCTAAGCCTTTCTGATTCAGAGACCACTCTACCACTGATATTTTCCAATGCGGAGGGCAGTCTTGTGGTCAGAGCTGCATGCCAGTGCAGCAGTCTGAAAGAATGGCTAATACTAATTAGCCATGTGGTCTCACCAGAAAATGTCTATAGCTTCTGAGATACTTGGTTGAGCACTGAGATGAGTAAGATTTTACTTTAGGAGGAAAAAAGTGACCATCATAAAATCACAGCAGTCACCCATTCACTCCTATGGGAGTACTCATGGTGTAGATAAGTTCACTGAAGATGTGTGGTGGGGGTGTTAATGCATGTATGTGTGTACATGCATGTAGGGATGTGAGTGAAGTTGCATGAGTGTATGCGTGTGGCCGTGTGTGCGTGTGTGTGTATGTGTGTGTGTGTGTGTGTGTGTGTGCTTGCATGCGTGTGTGTGTGTGTGTGTGTGTGTGCATGTGTGTGTGTGCTTGCGCATGTGTGTGTGTGTGTGTGTGTGTGTGTGTGTGTGTGTGTGTGTGTGTGTGTGTGTTTGTGTATATGTGAGTGTGTGTCTGTGCTGTTGATCATATTTGGAAGATTAGGGGGATTACATACGGAATCAAGAGTCTTGATGTGTGTGTCTGTGTGTCTGTGTGTGTGTGTGTGTGTGTGTGTGTGTGTGTGTGTGTATGTGTGTGTGTGTGTGTGTGTGTGTGTCTGTGTGTCTGTGTGTGTGTGTGTTGTACATGTGAATGTCTGCCAGTGTGTGTGAGGGTGGGGGGTGCCTTTGTTAATGAGATGCGTGGGATGTCAGGGAGAACACTAGGGTGGTCAGGCCTGACATTGCTATTGTACAATTCAGAGATTTGCTGATGTACTGATCATGAGGTCTTTCTCATTGTAGCCATACTGGTCTCAGAAACACACATTCTTACTATTGTACTTAGTGACAAACCCTTTTGGGTTGGGCAGTTCATGCAAAAGGTGAACATGTTTCTGAATCCTAAGGAACATACTAAGATTTGGAATAAAAAGTAGGGGCATTAGAATATATAGGTAATAGTAATTGGGGCAAATGGTAATAAGAATGTTGAATACGGTTAGGATTCTGTATGAAACATCTGATGTGACCTGGTTAGATCTGAATGAAAAATAAAATGAAGGAAACAATTAAAAGCATAAAGTTGACACTGACAGATGCAGTCAACAAATCTGTTGCTAACACATGGTTAAAACATCAATACATTTTTCTACAGAATGTGCATTTATGAACATTTTGGAAAATATTAAGAAGACATTGGAGACAAATGTGGGGAAAATAAGCTATGAAGAACTGTTATGAGGTGGATGGAAAGAAGAGGAAACATGAACTAGAAATATTATAATTGTTATAACTGCAGTAATGTGTATTATAATAGACAAGATTAAGAGTTTACACTGCCCATGTGAAAAGAGCTGAAAATAATAGTGTAAAGCAAATTGTGTATAAAATGACGAAAGAAATGGAAGAAGAAAAATATCAGAAGCATTACTTCAAAAAGATGACAGGGAAATTAGTAGAAATAACAAAAATTATAACAGAAGGTAAATAAGTCACCTTATGTGTTTGGAAGGAGAATAATAATGTGAATCACACTAAATATAAATACTTATGATATTTGAACAAAAAGGTTGGGCTCCTACTCTTTCTTCAACAAGTGCCATGAGCTAAGACCAGCACAGGCAGATGGAATTTCTGCTTAATGTCTCTTTCAAAACGATGGCCTCTCATACTTTGGATATGTTGCATGGCAGTGACAGAACTGGAAAATTAATCAAAGTACTTGGTGTGGGAATAGAACATAGTCTTCTAGTTTTCCAGTATCAGTAATGGCTTTGTCACCTGCTGAGCCACTGACCCCGACTATAACAACATGTCATGACTATGAAAAAGTCATTGTCATGTAATTTTCAGACTATCATATTTGAAAAGAGTATTTAAATGGTGATTTGACCAAATCATGTATGTCTGATACAGATTTTGAAAGACGCTTATAGTTCCACATACTCAATTTTATTATTTTGAAACAGGAGTAACATTTTCTGCAGTTTGATATGCTTTGTTTGCATTATAGTTTTGTGTAAAATCACCCATTTTCTCATTAGCTAAAAATATAAAATCTCCAAAGTTCATTGTTTTCCCCAATAGGTTGTTCTAGGTTGATGTTTCACTGAGAAGCCATAGTTAATTTAATAAAGCTTTTTGGGTGGTATGTTTTGGCACTTCAACTTCTTTACTTACTTATGTTCAATATTACAAGGTCCAAGTGCAATCCTCTTGCATGGTGCATTTCCTTTTGTCATAGACTGGGGTTTAGCTTTCAAGCTTCCCCTATTCCCCTCCTCCTGTTTATCTTTAGATATGTTATACATAATTCCATGCTCCAGCACTGACATTTAACAGGCAATACCATAGTGAGAAAGAAATTTGCTTAATAACAATATATAAAGTTCAGTTTCCTTTTATAATTTTATCACTTTATTTTCTTCCTCTTTGCAGATGGAATCCCTTTTTTAATTTCAGTCCTTTCTCTGCCCTAATGATTGGTAATTAAAAACCCCGTCCTTCCTATATAAGTGCCCAATTTTTAACCTCAAAAAACTTTTAAATATTTACAAAAGGTAATCTATTCCCAATACTGTTTATGCCTTCTTGTGTGTTCTCCTTCTTCCTGTCATCACTCTCCGTCCTTTCCCTGTGTAGTTAACCATATATTCCGTTTTTTTCTTAGTAATTACCCTTTGTTTGTGATATTATTCTAAGCTTATTCTAAGCTCATTTTCTTTTTTCTCAATCATTTACAATATTATTCCTCTAACTTCTGGTCTATGTTTAGTTTTCTATTTTCTTGTGATTGTTTCTTTTTTGTCACCAGCAATATCAGGAAGACTAGATACTTAACACGTGAGAATAATTGAGTATCAAACCAGCTGAATAAAAAAAAAAAATCCCACTTTGTCAAGAATAAATCTTGCCCGATTATATCCTTAATTAAATTCTGAATCCTTTCCTTAAAATCCCTCAGTTTCTGACACTCCCAAACAATGTATTCCCATAGACATCCCAAAAACAGCGTAGAAATTGTCTCATCTTTTCTGACAATCCCCTAATTCTCAGTTTAATACAATATATGAGAAATGTAGTTATTCACAGTCATTGAAGGCAAGACTCTCAAATACAGCCACTACAAATAAACAGGCTGACAAAAATGCACAACACCACATGACACCAGCCACACACACTGCAGGACAAACACCTAGACCCACATATGCTGAGGCTCTTAAAAATAATATACTCACACCTCAAAAGCCTGCTAAGCAGAGTAACTGCAATAAACATCTTCACCAAACACAATAATACACTAACAAAGCTACACCCACTGCGTAACATTTAGCCCCACCTCACAGTGCATCAACATCTAAACCAATAAGGCAGACCATCACATAATCCAATATTTTCATCGTAGGTGACTCCATTCTGTGGCATACTGATGCCCCATTCAGCAGGCTGAGCAAAGAAAGGGTCTTGGTCAGTTGCCTATCTAGTGCCTGGATCCGCCAAATCATGCATGCACCCAAGTCATTAAACCACAAGTACCAGTATGACTGAGTCAAAGTCCATGTGGACTAAAATGACCTGAAATGTACCTCTCTGGACTATATCAAGAGAGACATAATGGAGCTCTTGGACTATGTGTCCCAGATACATATGAGCCTAGCCCTGAGCAGCATTCTACCTTCTCTAAGGATGATGCTAATAAAATGAACAGAATATAATTGACTTTAATAACTGGCCTAGTTTTTGGTGACATTTGAAGTGGGTACAGTATTTGTCAGCCTGGGAGGATATGATTGACAGACTACGCTGCTTCACCAGGGATGGTCTGCAGCTGTCTCTTCTAGGCTTTTGAATACTGGTTAAAACTTTATCCACCCCCATAGTGCCTTTTCTAGGTACTGTCAACTTGATAAAACATCCAATATAGTTAAACCTACATAGGATGATCTAAAAGTGTTACTGATCAGTACCAGGACTTTAAACAAAAAACCAACTACACTCCCTGCAAGCTCTCCTCACCCTGAAGAATGTAGATATCTGTGTAGTTACTGAGACATTGTTTAAAGCCACAAAGAGCACTCCAGCAGTGCAGGGCTACAATGCCTTTCACACATTTAGATCAGCTACTGCACAGGTAGGATGAAAAGGTGGCGGCATCCCAATTTGCATCAGAAGCAAATACACTTCAAGGCTGGTCAAGCAATATGACACACTTGAACTTCTCCACCTACAACTCACCATAAGCAAAGTACCATACCATATCTTTGCAAGTTATAGATCCCCCTCCATGACCTGGAAAATGCAGACCACTTATCTAAATGCACTGGTGTCACTCTCCATTCATCCCAATACCATACTCATGGGTAACTTCAACTATTCCACTCTAAACTGGGAATCATACACAACCCCAAACTCACAGGCCCAAAAGATTCCTGGACATTGTCAACACAAATGCCCTGGACAAGCTAGTCCATAACCCACTAGGAGTGCAAACATCCTTGACCTGGTCCTCATGAACATGGGTCAACATTACTCTCCCCTCCTTGAGTGTAATGTCTTCACTGGTCAGGTCAGACCATAAAGCTATCTCCTTCAAAATAAAAATAAATGTTGGGACACCAGCTAACCCTGGAACTTTTAGGAATTACTCCAATGCAAAATTCTTACTATTGAGTGAAACCTTGGCAAAATGTCAAGCCTCCCCCAGACCCAGGGAACATCACCACATATGTAGAATTGTTCACAAAATACCTTTACAACCATGTATACAGCTGCATAAAGGCAGAGGTGCCTAACAGAAATAAGCAAAGGACATATATAAAAAACTATATCACAACATCAGCTTGTATAGCAAAAAATGAAGAAATTCACAGCCAAATTAGGAAGTGTAATGCCCAGCAAGGTAAGAACTTCCTCATCAAGCTAAATGAGCAACTGAAGAAACTCGTTCAGGTTACCAAAAACAAATATAGGGTTAAAGAAGCCTCCCTGGTTAAGGACAATCACAACGCATTCTTTAGCAATGTCTGCAACTTCAAAGGCAATACACAACAATGTGACAAACTAATTGTAAATGGATCCACCTGTATTGAGCTGGAGGATATAGCAAATCTACTGGTCAATAAATTCAACTCCAACTTTACCCTGCTTTCTCCCCCTGACACCTCTCAAGAAATACCCCCATTCTTAACTCCTCCAACCATCACTAGGGAGCAGATCTTCAATTCTCTCTCTCTCTCTCTCTCTCTCCAAGGCCAAAAACATTGCACTGATGGGTCCCAATAATATCCCAGGATGTCTCCTAAATAGTATGAAACATTATTTAATCATGGTCTCCAAACAGACTTCAAATAAAATGAATGGAAGACTGCAACTGTTATCCCTCTGCACAAGGGTGGGCCATCCACTGACCTAGGTAACTACTGAACAATAAGTCTGACAAGTGTTATATGTAAAGCCATGGAAGGAATTATCATGGGTATGATGAATAATGGCACTGGAAGCCTGTAGACACTGGACCCGACTCAGTTTAGTTTTGTCAAGGGCAGATGATGTCTGCTCAACTATGCTGAATTCTTAGAGAAGGTCAACAAAGCAATGGATAAAGGCAAAATGGTACATACAGCTTACCTTGTCCTGGCCAATACCCCACTTGGACATTGTAGACAAGCTCACAAGATTAGGAATAACCCTCTACATCACCCAGTTGGCTTGCATATAGAAATGAAGAAGTCAGGATAGGGGAGTCTACCTCTACAAAAAGGCCAGTTACTACCAGTGTCCCTCTTGGTTTGGTGCTAAGGAAACTCATTTTTTGGCATTTTCTTCTCTGAAGAACTAGTCACAGACATAGAATCGCCCAAAGATACAAATACTCTCCATGAAGTCCTAACACAAACTAATAACTGATGCCATAGTCATGGCCTTAAACTCAATGCCAAGAAATGTACTATAGAAACCTTTGTTAATACGGCCATATTGGGAAATTAGTACAATGATAATACACCCCTAAGAGTAGATCCTGTGGTCTGGGATTTGGAAATGCATGAAGACAATGACTTAGCCTATGATCATCATATGCATACTGCAGTAAGATAATCATTCTATATTGTTCAACTTATCAGCAAGGGTATGGCATCTAGGTCCAAAGATTATATTGCCCGCTTGTATTCTGTCCTGATTAGACCAATCAGAGAGTATAATACATTCTTCAGATACATTTATTTATTCATTTATTTGTTTTTGTTTCTCGGGAAAGTCCGACTGTGTAATACCCATTTTCAGTGAGGGCCGTTGAGAAAAGCTTCATTTACTTACATTCTATTATACTAAGTTCCAGTTAAACACAGAGTAGTTACTTTTGTATTTACATTTATACACAAACAGTAGTTATATTTATATATTATAAGATTTTACAGAGGTGGAAGTTACTAAAGAGAAAGCCCACATGTAACTTAGTGGATTGTACAGGCAGCAGTTATGTATAAAAATTGTTTTGTCATTTCAGTTAGAGGTTGAGTGCATTCTGTTTAAAAAGAGTATTTGGAGAGTATCATATGGTGAACACAAAGTCTCAGGCTTGAGATGAGCAAGTGTAGGACCAGGATTGGCTAAGATGTTGTTTAAGCAGTGGATACAACTATTGACTTTGTCAAAGAGCTTTAATTGTGTGAGGATACTATTTCAGAGTTTAGCAACGTATTGGGAGTAAAGTGAGTCTTCTGCAACATTATTTGCCTTATTTGTAAGTAATAAAAATTTGATACTAGAGCAAAGGTCTCTTGCTGCACAGTAGGTCAGTAATAAGTTATGTAGTGCAGAGCATTTTTCTGGATGATGAATGAGTCTGTGTGCTGTAGTTAGTTGTGAATATGTTAGGTGGTTGTATAGTTCAAGTCAGTTTAATTGCTTTAATGTCTGATAGTAGTGGGTCCTATGACAGAGACTGGTGGGCAAATTTAGTTACTTTATTGTAGCAGGAGGCAAATTTCTTTCTTTGAGTATTGTTTAAGTTTGTTAGGATAGGAGCAGGGTATAAGAGTTGGCAGAAAGCTGGCTACATGAACTACAGAGTGATCTGGCACCTCACCTGTGTGCCCTGTTCAATCACAGCCTCACCTCAGGCTTTGTCCCTACCGAATGGCACACTACTACAATCATCCCTCTCCACAAAGGAGGAGTGACTACAGACCCTGGGAACTATCGCCCCATTAGCCTAACGAGTCTGATATGCAAAGTTATGGAACCCATCATCATGGATCTAATAAACAAGGATATAGAGAATCTCCAAACCCTGGATCCCACACAATTTGGTTTTGTGAAGGGTAGATCATGCCTGCTCAACTTGGTTGACTTCTTTGAGTCAGTCACCAGAGCTGTGGATGAAGGCAAGGTGGTTCATATAGCCTACCTTGATCTGGCCAAGGCCTTTGATACCATTCCCCACTCAGGAATCATAGAAAAACTCACTAAGCTAGGCATCAACCCCTATATCACTAGGTGGGTTGCAAAGTAGCTCACAGGTAGAACCAACAGTATGAAAGTAGCTGACTCCAAGTCAGACTACCGACCAGTCATGAGTGGAGTCCCACAGGGTTTGGTTCTGGGTCCTCTCCTGTTTGGTATCTACTTTTCTGAAGTCCAGGCCAACACGAAGGGACTCTGGCTGACAAAGTACACTGATGATTGCAAGTGTGGAGCTATTATTAACTCCCCAAGTGATGTTGACATCCTACAGAAAGGCTTCACTGAGACCAACAACTGGTGTCAGAACCATGGCCTTAAGCTCAATGCCAAAAAAATGTGTCGTCATCCCCTTTGGGAAAAACACAGTTCCCATGAATTACCACATCGATGATAGTCCTCTGAACACAGAAAGTGTTATAAGAGATCTGGGAACACAGGTTGACAGCAACCTCTCCTTTGACCATCACATTGCCACTGTAGTCAGAAAGTCCTTCTATGTGGCACATCTCATTACTAGGAGTTTTGCATCCAGAAGGAAAGAGGTCATTGTCTCCCTCTACTCTTCCCTCATTAGGCCAGTCATTGAGTACAATGCCCCATTTGGCATGTACCTCACTAAACACGTGCAACAACTGGAGAGGCTGCAAAAATACCTCACAAAGAGGATCCTAAGCCTTAAATATTTGTCCTATATGGGCAGACTCAAAAAACTCCAACTATTCTCTGTCTCATATCACCTACTTAGAGGTGATCTCTGCTGACTTACAAAGCTATGTCTGACCCAGCTCTGTTAGAAATGTTACATCTAAAGAAATTCCAATCCTTCCGCACGACATGTGCCAGTGACCTCAACCTCATTACCACAATCAACAGAACATGCTGGAGGGACAGGTTCATAATGCAGAGACTGCCCATGCTATGGAATAGACTTCCCATACATGTCAAGCAGAGCACCTCACTGGCCCCCTTCAAGAGAAATCCTGATGAGTGGCTAGGAAATAGAAAATTCACCCCAGGGATCACTCCAGTGGTTTTACTCGACAGAGGCACTGGGAACTAAGGTCTGGTGGCATAATGCCAGGGTAATCCTATGGGCTAGGCTTGTAAAGGCTCCAGGGTCATTAGCCTGGTTCACACCTATGAACCTATGAATAAGAAGATGATGGCTGGAGTTTTTTCTTGCAATATCTGTAAGGAATCCATTGATCCTATAAAGGGAGCCTAGTTTATTTTATTTTATTTATTTTTATTTTATTTAACATTTGTTTCTGTGAGTAGATTTAATAGTGTGCAGTATATGCTGGTCATATTTAAGATCTTTAAAAGTGTCATCTATTATAATGCCTAGAAGATTACTATGAGTTACAGTTTCAATGACAACATTATTTGCTAACTTTAGGGTAAAAAAATGCTTTTGATTTTGGCAACTTTTTGAGATAAAAAACATTAACATAGTTTTCTTGGGAGTGAGTAGGAGGTTTGCTTCCTCTACAGAGGAGAACATTTTTTGGGTAATGTCTTGGGAGTTTATTTATTGTTGAGGCCGCACATGTTAACGTTGAGTTATCTGCATACTGAAACTAGCATGGTGAGTGGAGGTGTGGAGGTCATTAATAAATATATTCAATATGAGAGGACCCATGATAGAGCCCTGAGGGGCACCTGTAGTAACTGGTTGAAAGGATGAGTATGTTTGTTGCTATTTAATGGCTTTTTGCCTTCCAGATAGGTAACTAAGAAGCCACAACAAGGAGTTTTGTGAAACTCCTATTGAGGAGAGTCAGCAGTTATTGGTGTGAGACAGTATTAAATGCCTTCAACAAGTCTAAGAACATTGGGGGACACAAGCAGATCATCATTTTTATGTTGGTTTATTATACTGGTAAAATGTAGTAGAGCAGTAGGGGTGTTGTGCTGGGGCCTAAAACCATGTTGTGTTTTCTGAGAGCAGGTTACTTGAGCTTAGGTATTGCATCAGCTGCATATGGATGCATTTCTCTAATATTTTGGAGAGGTGGAGAGAAAATTGCTATTGGTCTGTAGTTATTAAACTCTGTATATGTGCTGCCTCTGTGCAATGGTATGATGTAGGATTTTTTCCACAGGGATGGGCTTATCTTTCTGCTATGGACCTATTAACTAGTATGGACACAGGGAAGGCTATGACTTCAGTGGCCATTTTTAGGTAGTTTGATGGTAATTGTTCAACTTCCTTATGAGCGAGGTAGGTAACGGACTAAAACTGAATAGCTGTGGGTGTTTTTGTCTGGGCAGGGGTAGAGAGAGGGCAGCAGATGTATTAGTGTCTAAGAGAGATAATATTGATTGTATAAAGCAGGAATTAAACTATGCAGGGATAGAGTCTGTCGTATTGTCTGTTTTTGAATAGGGTGTGGTGGTGTTGTCAGGGTGGAGTGATTTATTTAGTGATGACCAAAAAAGTTTTGGGTTGTTTTTATGTTTGTTTTGTAGGTTGGTATAGTATCTTTACTTATCCTGTTTGATATGGAGTTTTGCAAGGTTTCTAAGATGTCTAAATTCAGTGGCAGCTGGTGACTTAAAATCAAAGGGGAGGAGCTGCAGGAGACAGCTGAATGGGCATGGACGGCTAGAAAGAGTGTGGCCAACTACAAAAGGGCAAAGCTATGTTACAGTGGGATCAGCCCTAACCGTGCTTATCAATTTACATAAAATAAGTGCTCAGACACTATTACACATGCTGAATTGCACCAACATATTAGAAACATTTTTAAACAAATATTCAGTATATTCATGAACAGATATGAAATAACATAACATCAAGAATTACTCATAAACTTGCTAATTATTTTATATTCATCTTAAAGTACAGACACAAAAGCATTACAGTTTTGCAAAGCTAGAATTATAACAACAGTAACCAGCAGGGCCATTTGTTTCATTCACACATAGCCCTAATCTCCATTGTCTACCCCACCTGCAGTAGCTGATTTGATCTTGCAAGGTTAAAAACTAAAACAAAAACAAAAAAGAAGACATTGTCATTATGGCAAGTATTCTTTTTTTTTCACATAAACAATACTCAGATTTCAGAGCTTGTGGTTGATCTTACTTCACTCAAATGCACATTACTCTTGCAAAACAAGACAGAACTGCAGTCATTCTATTCGCACATAGGCATTACCCCCATCCCGACTGCCTACCCAGAGCAGCTGCTTTGAGCCTACAAGGTTTAAAATAATGAAAATAAAAGAACACGGTTACATTACTGTATTTTTTTCACATCTCATAGCCAAGAACCTGCACATGATCTTGTTCACCCACACACACTTTACTCATGCAAGAATAGACTTTGTTTCAACAACAAAACATTGACAAACTGTCCTAATGTATCTGACTAACCCTGCAAAATGATATTAGGTGAAAAAAAAAGCACGTCATCCACAAATGGCCCCCCAGTACACATTGCATACCTAATATCACTTTGATTTTTATTATTTTTTATAGGCATAGCTTTCTTATGTTGTTAAAGCACTTTTTTAGAGATGATTGGTTTTTTGAAATGTCAGGTATTTAACAGTAGTATATAGCCTTAAGAATGTGAACGTGATTTTGGCGCCAAATAGATGTATTTAATCTAATGGAATTACAATTTGAATGTTCTGAGGAAGCTCACGCTTTAGTGGTGAAAGCGCTAACTACGGAATAAAACAGATTTTATTATTTATTAGCTTTTGTTGCCAGTGGTTTTATAGAATACATCTTTTATTCGTGGGTCATTGGTGATTTGTAGCGTTCTGGACTTCGCCGTTTGGACATTTTATCTGCATACTGAAACTAGCATGGTGAGTGGAGGTGTGGAGGTCATTAATAAATATATTAAATATGAGAGGACCCTGGATAGAGCCCTGAGGGGCACCTGTAGTAACTGGTTGAAAGGATGAGTATGTTTGTTGCCATTTAATGGCTTTTTGCCTTCCAGATAGGTAACTAAGAAGCCACAGCAATGAGTTTTGTGAAACTCCTATTGAGGAGAGTCAGCAGTTATTGGTGTGAGACAGTATCAAATGCCTTCAACAAGTCTAAGAACATTGGTGGACACAAGCAGATCATCATTTTTATGTTAAATAAAATAGAGAAACTGCTTGTAGGGAGTTAATGCTCTGTCGTAGCAGCCAAACTAAGTACACTAAAAGAACGAAACCACAGAGCAAAACAATGAAGGGGCTCAAAGTACTCATACAAAGTCCCATATATCACCAAACGACAGTCACAGGCAAAAAGATACTCCACTGTTGTAAAAGGATAAAAAATATAGGAATTTATTGACAGACAGGGTAGCGCTTTCGCTAAATAGCTTCTTCAGCCCAATATAACAACAATCATCAACAACTGTTCCATTTAAATACTTAAAAAGGCGCCATTCTGATAAGAATTATTTAAAGGTATACATACTCTAATAGCAAGACATTTCAGTCATGTAAAACTTAATGAATACAGAGCCCTAACTAAATGTTCACTTATACAAAGATTATACATATAGGGATTGTAAACATTGTGACAGCAAGAATATAAAGATATAAATATAAAAATATAAATATATATCTAATCATAAATACATGGTCAAACAAAACTTAATCAAATAATATAAAAAGCATACATAGTAAAATATCAAAATATAATTATCATAAAATTCTTCCATTATGTCTGAGTTTCCTCATTTTTAAAAGTGGATGTAATGGAACTTTACCATTAAGACCTGGGCTAACATCAGCCCGAAACTTAATTATCCAATGTGTCTCCCTTGCTTCTGTATAATTCTTCACATCTCCCCTCCTACATGTCCTATATATCTGTTCCAACACCCTAAATTTAAAATGGTGCTGCAGACCCTTTTCAGAGGTATGTTTAGCAAGTGCATTATGTATATGTGCCTTTCTAATATGGTATACGTGCTCACGTATCCTATCCCTCAAACAGCGATTCGTCTTACCGACGTAAAACGCTGGACAGGCTATACAAGTAGCTAAATACACTATGTCTTTGGACATACAATTCCCATGGACACGTATAGTGAATGGATCAAGAAAGGTGGGATGTAGGAATACTGGATCTATCAGAATATATGAGCAAAAATTGCAATTATTACATGGTGACATATAAAATTCCTGCATAGATGGAATATAAGATCTAGGCTGTGGATAACAAAGTAACCGTTTAAGGTTCCTCTTGTTACGGTAGATAAACTTAGGTCTATCACCAGTGATCTCCTTAATCTTAGGGTCTACAGACAGGACATGCCAGTGTTTCACAAAAATATCCTTGATAGGACCAATATCCTTGGTAAACGAAACTGGAAAAACAATGCGCTGGTGTTGCCCAGTCGAGTCAGTAGGAATATGACTCGCTGGACCACTGTCTTCGTAACAAGCAACCGCTCTATCTGAAAAATATGGCGTAGCTCTAGTCATCCTTAAACTAGTGGCATTATTCATGCCCTCCTCAATATCCAATGTACTATAGCCCCGTTCTTTCAATCTATCTTTGAGATCTCTGAGATCCATATTATAGGTACACTCACTGGGTGTATATCTAGATGTACGCATTGATTGACCACGAACAATGTTCTTGTAAACAAACCCAGGGTGCATACTATGACGATGCAAAAAAGTATTCCTGTGGCAAGGCTTGCGATATAACCCAGTGTTGATCATACCACTTGCTAACTTCTCAACATAGATATCTAAAAATGGAATCCGAGTATCAGACCACTCCATTGTAAAATTAAGGAACTCTACAGCTGCATTAACCTCTCCATAAAATTGTGCAAGTTGTGCAGGTGTCCCCTTCCAAATCAGGAAGAGGTCATCTACAAAACGCCTATAGAATGGTACAAAATCCTTATACATCTGATTGTGAAACAAAAATCTGTATTCCCACTCCGCCATGACTAGGTTGGCGTAGCTATTGGCACAAGATGTGCCCATAGCCACGCCATCCCTCTGAAGATATAGTTGTTCTTGGAAGCAGAAAACATTAGAATTCAAAACTGTCTCCAAAAGACATAAGGTGAGATCTATCTCCGAGTTGGGTCCTATCATTGTCCTCCTCAAATAAGCATCCACCATTTCTATACCCAGGGCATTAGGTATCACCGTAAAAAGTGATTGAACATCCATAGTGACCCAGGTAGAGGGTGGTCTACGGAACCTCTCTCCATTTATGTAGAAAGTAAGCTTAGACCCATGGTAGAAAGTAACATCCATATACTTAGAGACACGAAACAGTTTTTGCTGGACTTATACCAATACGTTAACACTGATATAAGTACCATAGACATAATATGGGTCACTATGGAGATCTCACCTTATGTCTGTTGGAGACAGTTTTGAATTCTAATGTTTTCTGCTTCCAAGAACAACTATATCTTCAGAGGGATGGCGTGGCTATGGGCACATCTTGTGCCAATAGCTACGCCAACCTAGTCATGGCGGAGTGGGAATACAGATTTTTGTTTCACAATCAGATGTATAAGGATTTTGTACCATTCTATAGGCGTTTTGTAGATGACCTCTTCCTGATTTGGAAGGGGACACCTGCACAACTTGCACAATTTTATGGAGAGGTTAATGCAGCTGTAGAGTTCCTTGGTAAAAAAGGAGTGGTCTGATACTCGGATTCCATTTTTAGATATCTATGTTGAGAAGTTAGCAAGTGGTATGATCAACACTGGGTTATATCGCAGCCTGCCACAGGAATACTTTTTGCATCGTCATAGTATGCACCCGGTTTGTTTACAAGAACATTGTTCGTGGTCAATCAATGCGTACATCTAGATATACACCCAGTGAGTGTACCTATAATATGGATCTCAGAGATCTTAAAGATAGATTGAAGGAACGGGGTTATAGTACATTGGATATTGAGGAGGGCATGAATAATGCCACTAGTTTAAGGATGACTAGAGCTACGCCATATTTTTCAGATAGCGGTTGCTTGTTAAGACAGTGGTCCAGAGTCATATTCTACTGACTCGACTGGGCAACACCAGCATTGTTTTCCAGTTTCGCTTAAGGATATTGGTCCTATCAAGGATATTTTTGTGAAACACTGGCATGTCCTGTCTGTAGACCCTAAGATTAAGGAGATCACTGGTGATAGACCTAAGTTTATCTACCGTAACAAGAGGAACCTTAAACGGTTACTTTGTTATCCACAGTCTAGATATTATATTCCATCTATGCAGGAATTTTATATGTCACCATGTAATAATTGCAATTTTTGCTCATATATTCTGATAGATCCAGTATTTCGACATCCTACCTTTCTTGATCCACTAACTATACGTGTCCATGGGAATTGTATGTCCAAGGACATAGTGTATTTAGCTACTTGTATAGCCTGTCCAGCGTTTTACGTAAGATCTAATCGCTGTTTGAGGATAGGATACGTGAGCGATACCATATTAGAAAGGCACATATACATAATGCACTTGCTAAACATACCTCTGAAAAGGGTCTGCAGCACCATTTTAAATTTAGGGTGTTGGAACAGATATATAGGACATGTAGGAGGGGAGATGTGAAGAATTATACAGAAGCAAGGGAGACACATTGGATAATTAAGTTTCGGGCTGATGTTAGCCCAGGTCTTAATGGTAAAGTTCCATTACGTCCACTTTTAAAAATGAGGAAACTCAGACATAATGGAAGAATTTTATGATAATTATATTTTGATATTTTACTATGTATGCTTTTTATATTATTTGATTAAGTTTTGTTTGACCATGTATTTATGATTAGATATATATTTATATTTTTATATTTATATCTTTATATTCTTGCTGTCACAATGTTTACAATCCCTATATGTATAATCTTTGTATAAGTGAACATTTAGTTAGGGCTCTGTATTCATTAAGTTTTACATGACTGAAATGTCTTGCTATTAGAGTATGTATACCTTTAAATAATTCTTATCAGAATGGCGCCTTTTTAGGTATTTAAATGGAACAGTTGTTGATGATTGTTGTTATATTGGGCTGAAGAAGCTATTTAGCGAAAGCGCTACCCTGTCTGTCAATAAATTCCTATATTTTTTATCCTTTTACAACAGTGGAGTATCTTTTTGCCTGTGACTGTCGTTTGGTGATATATGGGACTTTGTATGAGTACTTTGAGCCCCTTCATTGTTTTGCTCTGTGGTTTCGTTCTTTTAGTATCATTTTTATGTTGGTTTATTATACTGGTAAAATGTAGTAGAGCAGTAGGGGTGTTGTGCTGGGGCCTACAACCATGTTGTGTTTTCTGAGAGCAGGTTACTTGAGCTTAGGTATTGCATCAGCTGCATATGGATGCATTTCTCTAATATTTTGGAGAGGTGGAGAGAAGATTGCTATTGGTCTGTAGTTATTAAACTCTGCATATGTGCTGCCTCTGTGCAATGGTATGATGTAGGATTTTTTCCACAGGGATGGGCTTATCTTTCTGCTATGAACCTATTAACTAGTATGGACACAGGGAAGGCTATGACTTCAGTGGCCATTTTTAGATAGTTTGATGGTAATTGATCAACTTCCTTATGAGCGAGGTAGGTAACGGACTAAAACTGAATAGCTGTGGATGTTTTTGACTGGGCAGGGGTAGAGACAGGGCAGCAGATGTATTAGTGTCTAAGAGAGATAATATTGATTGTATAAAGCAGGCATTAAACTATGCAGGGATAGAGTCTGTTGTATTGTCTGTTTTTGAATAGGGTGTGGTGGTGTTGTCAGGGTGGAGTAGTTTATTTAGTGATGACCAAAAAAGTTTTGGGTTGTTTTTATGTTTGTTTTGTAGGTTGGTATAGTATCTTTACTTATCCTGTTTGATATGGAGTTTTGTAAGGTTTCTAAGATGTCTAAATTCAGTGGCAGCTGGTGACTTAAAATCAAAGGGGAGGAGCTGCAGGAGACAGCTGAATGGGCGTGGACGGCTAGAAAGGGTGTGGCCAACTACAAAGGGGCAAAGCTATGTTACAGTGGGATCAGCCCTAACCGTGCTTATCAATTTACATAAAATAAGTGCTCAGAAACTATTACACATGCTGAATTGCACCAACATATTAGAAACATTTTAAACAAATATTCAGTATATTCATGAACAGATATGAAATAACATAACATCAAGAATTACTCATAAACTTGCTAATTATTTTATATTCATCTTAAAGTACAGACACAAAAGCATTACAGTTTTGCAAAGCTAGAATTATAACAACAGTAACCAGCAGGGCCATTTGTTTCATTCACACATAGCCCTAATCTCCATTGTCTACCCCACCCGCAGTAGCTGATTTGATCTTGCAAGGTTAAAAACTAAAACAAAAACAAAAAAGAAGACACTGTCATCATGGCAAGTATTCTTTTTTTTCCACATAAACAATACACAGATTTCAGAGCTTGTGGTCGATCTTACTTCACTCAAATGCACATTACTCTTGCAAAACAAGACAGAACTGTAGTCATTCTATTCGCACATAGGCATTACCCCCATCCCAACTGCCTACCCAGAGCAGCTGCTTTGAGCCTACAAGGTTTAAAATAATGAAAATAAAAGAACACGGTTACATTACTGTATTTTTTTCACATCTCATAGCCAAGAACTTGCACATGATCTTGTTCACCCACACACACTTTACTCATGCAAGAATAGACTTTGTTTCAACAACAAACCATTGACAAACTGTCCTAATGTATCTGAGTAACCCTGCAAAATAATATTAGGTGAAAAAAAAAGCACGTCATCCACAAATGGCTCCCCAGTACACATTGCATACCTAATATCTCTTTGACTCCTGCCAGGATATTATATTATAAAAAAAAGAAAGTCATCATCAGCCCCCAAAACACATAGACCACTAGCATCTGGTTGACCCTGCCAGTGTATTATATTAAAAAAAAGAAAATCATCAGCAGTCCCCAAAACACATTGTCTCCATACTATCTGGGTAACCCTCCAAGGATATCATATAAAAAAATAAAAAAACTGAATTTTTTTAGATGGAGTTAATTAAAAAAACTGCCTTGCTAAGGAATCCTTGGCTTCTCTTACCTAACTAACATGTAATCCAAAATTTCAATAATTCACAACATTTTTTTCTCCTACTCTCATGTTCATCCATCTCTGTTGCTTTCCCCCCCACAAAGTAACTTTGGTAAACCATGGGAAGAGAACACTAGAGCAACAAGAGTAATCAGCCACCACGTCACTTACTCAGATTATGTGATATGGCTGCTGACTTAACATTCCAAGCGGGTTCTAATTTACTGCGGTTAAAACCATTAAAACCACAATGATTTCTGGGCATCCTCATTGATGTCTGTAGTCTTCCCAATCTGGACTATTTTAAAAACAGTCCTATGACAAGAAAAATTCTTTTTGTCTTTTTTTTAAAGCAGAGCTCAAGTACGCATGTGCGCGGCTCCAAGTTACGTGAAACATTGCATGTTCAACTTTACAAAAGTTTGCAGTTCGAATTGCTACTAGTGTGTAAAAACCCCTATTTAAACTTTTTTTTTTTTAATGACAAAACCGGGAGGCTGCAGCCCAGCAGTCTGATACTGCTGGAAGACATTTCAGGTTCTGTTTTTATACCAATTTTTCCAGGCTTTATCCCTTTTTTGTCTTGATTTTTTTTTGTTTCTTTTTCATTCATGGTGCGGGGGTTGGACTTTACTCTTTTATTATGTACTGGTTCTATATTATTTAATGTCTGTAAGAATATGTTATTAAAGTGTTCTACAGCATTATCTAGTGGCATTGTTCTAAGTGCATTCCAGTTATATTGTTTTAGTATTTCATTGAAAATACCTTTGCTGAAATTGGTTGTATTTCATATTTAATTATAGATAATGTTTATCTAGATTATGCTGAGTTCTAATAGCATATGTTGGTATGTGGTCACTTATGCTATCTGAGAGGCAGCCTACTTTTGCCAGTTTGTCTGGTTTGTTTGTAAGCATCCAGTCTAACACTGAGTGTCTCCCTGAAGTTTTATTGATTCTAGTAGGTGTGGTTAATAATTATCTGAAGATGAACAAGTTTACTGATTCAGTGGGGATAGTGAAATTTATGAGTTGCCAGTCTATATTTAAGTCTCCGAGTATTAAAGTTTAATGGTTAATTTGTTGGGATATTCAATACAGGATGCTTTCAGCAGTATCAGTGTTATTCTCTGGTGGTATATAAATTGCTGTTAAACATACAGTTTCCCTATTGTTGATTTTTAGGAATGTTATAAGACGTTCAGCATTGTTA
Source organism: Protopterus annectens (assembly GCF_019279795.1). Classification (NCBI taxonomy): domain Eukaryota; kingdom Metazoa; phylum Chordata; order Ceratodontiformes; family Protopteridae; genus Protopterus; species Protopterus annectens. The sequence goes on from NC_056737.1 coordinate 726,386,559, forward strand.
AATGTGGGTATTTCCTGTGGACATAAGGTGATGGTTAGGAAATGTTTATAGATGATTGCTACACCACCTGCATGCTTGTTTTGTCTGTTGTGTTTGAGTATATTGTATCAGGGGGCTGATCTAATTATGCTTTATTTCTTTTTAACCAGGTTTTAGTAACTATGACTACATCAGGAGTATATGTGGCAAGGTAGGCATGTATGTCATGGATTTTATTGCACATACTTATTAGGTTCATATTTAGTAAGGTGAGTTTGATTTCTGTTTTTCGATGAGATGTATTAGGTGACTGGTTTATTTTGTGGTTGGAAGTGATGGTTTTATGAACAGTGGGACATGGGTTGGGGTGAATATCTCTGCTAATTTTTTTGAATTGATATTTTACAGAGGGAAGAATGTGGACAGTTATATTTCGGTCTTGGTTTGGTATTTGATCTTAAATTTGGATACTTAGTTTTGAGATATTTATAGATAAATAAAGCAGATATGGTTTGTTTGTAGAGACAGGGTATTATGGAAAAAGGCAGGCTGGGTAGATATTGATATTCTTTGTGAGGATTGGTTGAAGTCCTAAGAATTTGAAGGAGGTGGATTTGATATTTGGTGATGAAGGCTAGTAGAGTGAGGAGGAATAGTAAAATAATCTGAGTTAGGGGCATCTTATTTAAATTGGGTTTTATCTTTGTTGTAAATAAGGATTAGAAAATGTTAGGAGGGTACTGGGTTGATTGTAGAGATGTAATTTGATAGTTATAGGGGGCAAGGTTTAAGACAGTTTGAGAGAGAGTCTTGGGTGGTAAACAAGAGTGGCTGTTACTATTGGGAAAAATTCTATTAATTCTTTTCTTCTGGAGGGAACTGATGGTATTGGTTTGAGGAATATGTGGGTAATGCTATGAAAGTATAAATGTAGATAAAGAGAGGGTGAGTGGGAATTGGGGGTAGGATAGGGGAGCAAAATGAGCCTGAGCATTAGTGAGGGCGAATGAAGTGGGTTGAAAGCTTGGTAAAGAGATAGAGAAAAAAAAACAATCAGTGAATCAACTTAAACAGCCACAAATCTGTTGAGAGAGATAAGTAAAAGGAGTAATGTAATTTAAAAGGCCACTGTACTAGTAGATGAAGTCTTGATCTTGTTGCTCTAGGACACAGTTTTAGTAGGAGAATTAGTCCAATATCACCTTGACATGACTAATGGTGATAGCGTTATAAAAATTGCAATTGACTGTTTGAACAACCGTATAATTTTAAGATGTTTCTATGGACTTTGAAATACAAAGTCAAAAGACCACCCCAACCCCCACAGATCAGCAAAACAATGAGTAAAAAGTAAGCCAGAATGCAGTAGTGCAGCTGTGTAAAATTACTGGCTTAGAGCTTGGTGGTTACACAAGAAGAGAAATAAACTTAAGGATGGGAGACAGTGGACTGGTAAACAATTACTTGAGCGCAGTAAAAGGAGAAAGTATTAATGGGACTACTGTGGTCTAAGAAAGTGGAACTATTATACTGGACGAAGTTCTTTGTTTTATTCCAAAAAAGCCAACAACTCGTTGGAATACACATGGCAAAACAACACTTTAATACAAAATAGTAAAAATATAAAATATGTGAATGTTTTCACAGAGTCCTCTCTGCTTCCTCAGACATACTACATACTAAATCAATGTTTCAAAGCCCTGTTCCTAAGAAAAGGTTTCAGTGAAACCTTACTATTTAATCCAGGTGGTCTGTCAGCCTGAAGCCTAATTATCCATTCTTGTTCTGAGGCTTCAGTCTTGTTATTCATGTTCCCACCTATTTTATTATCTTGTATGATATGTAACACTAGAAACTTGAAGGTGTGTGTGTGGCTCCCTCCTTTATAACATGCATCGCTAACGCACTTGTCTCTTTTTTATTTTTAATGTCCCTTAAATGTTCTAGGACTCTATCTTTGAGTAGCCGATTAGTTTTGCCTACATAGTAGAAGCCTCAGAACAAGAATGGATAATTAGGCTTCAGGCTGACAGACCACCTGGACTAAATAGTAAGGTTTCACTGAAACCTTTTCTTAGGAACAGGTCTTTGAAACATTGATTATTATGTGTGGTCACATCTTCTAATATTTGTACATATATTTTACAGTTTTACCACCATCTAATTTTATAGAGCATGTTTTTACAGTTTTTTTACATATGTTTTTAGTTCACTATTTATATGATTGATTGTTTATATAGTGTTTGTATAGTGTATGCCTTTAACTTTTATTTATTCAGTCAAGATGCTGTTAACTGATTGGATATGACCTAGATGTATCGTTATTTAAACAAGAGCAGCAGTTACTGTAGTATGTCTGAGGAAGCAGAGAGGACTCTGTGAAAGTGCTCACATGTTTTATATTTTTAGTATTTTGTATTAAAGTGTTGTTTTGCTGTGTGTATTCCAACGAGTTGTTGGCTTTTTTGGAATATTATACTTTTATCGTTGGTTACTTTATCCAGATTCAGGGGATCTGTGTTTGAAGTTCTTTGTTTTAGCCTGCCATAATATTTATAATTGACATAAAATTATAGCCCACAGACTGGTGTTCAAACTTCAGTGTTACATACATTATAACTTCACTGTTACATACATATCTATTTGCTTGCAAGGACACTTTTATGGCAAAATAAAAACACACTAATGAGGCAGTTGAGTGCACTGAGTCAATGTTGACTGTGCACAAATACTAGCTCAGAGCTGAAAGTGGTTTAATAACTGTTTCGAGTAAGGAGAAATAAAGGAAGGGGAGAGACCAAGGATGACTTCCTTGAAGACATACAGTTCCACTAAAGAAAGACAAAAGGATATAAATAATGGGAATAGCAAATCTAGAAGAAGTAAAGAAAATGTAAGAGAAAGAGATAGTCTGAGTAAGAGCAGTATGAGTAAATGTCAGTGTCTGTTAGGAAGTAGAGAGTAAAAGCTGACCAGCAGGATGTCAGTGGAGCAGGGTTTACAGACAATAAGGCTATTGCTTACAAACTATGACACAGAAGCACTTATCTTTAGACTAGTCGCTATGCAGGCTAAAATGCACGTAGAAGACTGGATGTGCCTAACACTTACTTAAAGCACAAGGGTAGAGATGGCACACAGTTTGTCCTAAATAAATGGCAGGTGGATTGAGTGGATTCAGACTGCCTATTGGATGAGACTGCTTAGTGTTTACTTTAGGGGTGTTTTCAGTGAAGCATATTACTCCCTTGCACCCTGCTAGAGAGACAGAGAGGAAAGGAATGCATGAACAGCTGCAGTGTCCACAAAGGTTTCTGACAGAAAGAATACATGGTGAGTAAAATGTGTTTTACGTGGCCTGCCTGAAACCCCTATCCCTATACTCAGTCTCCTGCAGACTGCTGAGAGATGATCTATGCCTAGCCTACAAAGCTTCCTTTGATCCAGCTCTGATGGGCCTTCTGCACATCTGCAAAACAAATAGATCAGAAATACCTGATCCAGTGATATAAATCTTATCTATAACATAAATAAGACATTTTATAATTTTCCATTTATCTATTAGTATCTTCTTGATGTTTAAACTATCAACATCCATATTAGCCATTACTAATTAATTATTCAAATTATCCATATTGTTGACTTTACTAAGTAGCCTCCCTAGTAAATATGTTTAAAATTAGACAGTTTTTTCAATTTAACATCATCTATGGATTTTTCCAGAGGCCAGTCTTAGATCCCCTTATCCATAAGAAGCTCTTTAAACACTAAACATTCTTCATAAAACACAGCATCATTAGAAGTGAGTCATGAAAGTCTAATATATTGTCCTCTAGTTACATACAATTTCATATGGACGGGACAGGAATTGTTGAAGTGAATATAATTATTCACATACATATGGTTTCTATAAATGGTGGTATCAAAACATTTATTATATGTACATATAGTAAGTCTAATATCCAAAAAAAATAACTACATTACCTATACTACCTAAAGTAAACTTTAGAAATTCAGGATTTGAATTCAAGGATTCCACAAACCTTAATATATAATTTCTACTCCCCTTCCAAATAAAAAATAAATCCTCTATATAGCGTTTGTAAAAGGCTACATTTATATAAAAGGGATTTGTGTATAAAAATATATCTTCCCACCGGCCTTGCACAAGATTAGCAAAGACCAGTGCCATAAACAAGCCTATAGCCACTCTACTCTTTTGATGGAAGTATTTATCTTAAAACACACAAAAAACATATTTTTAACGATTATCTCAAGGCATAAAAATATGGTATCAATGTCTGCTTTGTTAAGACTACTACATTTATTTAAATATAATCTGGTCCACTCAGCTCCAATGTCATGTGGAATCATTGTATACTGGATATTAATAGCGAACATAAAAAATAAATGTTTCATCACCAGTAATACAATAATTCTGAAGCTGTGCTGAAGATCACATGAGCCCTTAATAAAAGACCATAACTTCTGAGCTATGGGGTTCAAAACCTATCTAGATAAATACCAATAGGTTATGTTTTAAAAAACCCTTGTTGAAATAAATGGCAGTTGTGTGCATCTTTTTGAATCTTAGGAATTCTGAAAAAAATACCTAAATGTAGATAGGTGACATACAAAAATTCATATAATTTAAAAATCAGTGTAACTTTGTTCTATAAGTTCTAATAAAAAAAATCATCAATATGTTTATGTACTTTATGAATAGTGAGCAAATCAACTTAACTATAAACTAAGCATCATCTAACGCAGTAAAAATTGTGCACTCATATTTACTATTGCTCATAATAACCAAACCATCACCCTTGTTAGCTTTCATGAAATGGACATCATCCATATTTTTAAGTGTATTTAATTCTCTATAATTCTCTTTATCTAAATTATAAAACCTTTCACCAGGTGGCAGAGAAAGCAAAGACCTGATGTCTGGTTCACAGGCCTCTAAAAAAGACTTAATAGTTCCATTCAAAGATGGATTAAAACAATTACATTTAGCCAAGCTGGTGTTTACATTAAATAGCTTAGGAAATTGTCTAAATATATAATGGAAGTTCAGTTTCTGAGTATATAGTTTCAATTCAATGAGTGTGTTAACCAAACTAGCCCGCTCCAATGGTAAAAAGGTCAATCCTTTAGATAAAATATCCAGATATGCAGCAGAAAATACATTCTTACTTGGATTGTAAATAGGCATGGTCAGTTCTTTCTTTTTCTCTGTCTGACACATTTCACATCTTTGCACTTCTCCTTGGTTTTCTGCTGAGAGAAAGATTAATTTTGCTCCCAAAGGAGATATTCATCCAATTATAGTGTAGAGCTATTAGAGGTCAAAGAAAATTCAAGACAATTTAAGTCTGTTGGTTTCTCAAATTTTCCAGAAGAAGGATTAGAGAAACTATCCACTATATTTACCTTGACTAAACTCCTAGGGCTAGTGTGTTGGTTGTTTTAAGTAAATTGTGGTTAAAAACCATGGCTCTAGCTGAACCTACACTTTTTTTAACAGTTAAGCTGTCCCATCAGCATATGCTGCATCATAATGTGCTAACTTTTTGGCTTTACAATCAATGATGGTCTTGACATGTATATTAAGCCACATCAAAACAGGATCATAATTTTTTTTAACAAAATGAAAGCTGCTAGATTTTTTCAGTAATTGATCTTTTTTTAATTTCCATAGAAAGCAAATTTAGTTTAATTTAATTTTCTCTAATGAGTAAGCACATCAGATCCGGCCTAGTCTGATTAAACAATTTGCAAAGATCTCTGTACAGTTGATCTGATTTGTTAAGACCATCAAGAAATTAAAAAATTCTTAAACCTTTTGGAATACAACCTGTATTAATACAAGATTCGAAAACATACTATCATAAATCAAAGATATATATTTAAACAAATTTTTCTTGAACTTATACAGTATTTCTTTCAAATTAATTTCATTGGAATACTGACTCAGAAGGTCCATTATCACTAATGAGGATCAAAATTTTATTAGTGACTAACAGAGTTAAAAGGATTGTAGTTTCTGCAACAAGTCATCCACATCCTTCTTACCACGGGTGTCTCCATCAACTATAGTAATTTCATCATCAGAAATATTTAGGTCATCATGTGAACTAACATATCTGAAATTACAGTCCTTTTGGAGCCTGAAAAGTACCTGCATGCCTGAATTCAGCCCCCTCAAATTATTCATTGATACTGCCAAGAATGGTGTGAACCAATGAACCACTCAAATTCTTAGATTCTGCCACATACTTCATGGTCAAAAAGACAGAATCCAAAAGGACCAGAATGATATCTCAAAAAATAATTATAAAAACAAAATATAGCAGAACCATCAGTGCAAAATAAAAACTAAAACCAAAATGACTGAAAAAAGACACCATCAAAGAACCATGGAAAATGATATATTTTTTCATTCAACAGAACATTCATTGAGTACAGCTGAAATGGAAATGACAACAATAAAACTATACTACTAATATAAAATGAAATGTAAAAGTTTCTATATAGGTAAGACTTCAAGAAAATTATGGAAGAGAATTTGTAGATATCTTAGAGCTATTCAAACTAAGGATGAAAATAAAGCTTTGTAATAGATTATAGAATTTAGCACTTAAGTGGCAACTATATTTTCACTGAACTTATTAATATTGGATTTGATCTGCAAACTAAAATTAAACAGTAATTATATATATAGGAAATTCACTTGATATTTATAGTATAGTTTTATTTATCTGTCTCTTTACAGAATGTTTTAGTATATTGTTTTGGACTGATGTTAATTTTATGGTTAGTATATATAAATGACATTTCCATTTAAGCTATATTCTGAGGAAGTTCTGTTGAACAAAAGCGCTAAATACATTATTTTTCTGTGGTTCTGTAGTGGCGTCTTTTTTCAGAGCTTTTTGGTTTTAGTTTTTATTTTGCAATGACGGTTCTTGTACAGTTTGTTTTTACAGTGCTATACATTGAATCAAAGGCTGATCCAAGAAAATGGTGATAAATGTTAGGAAATGTTAGTCTCACATATGGTGACTGCTCAAGAGAAAGATCAAAATACTGTTGAATGTATCCCAAAAAGAACAGACTGTACATGCCAGTACTACACTAAGCAGTCTATATTTCTCAGGAAAGTGAATTCATCTGATAAGTTCACCAGAAGGAAATTATCATGCTAAACAAGATTTTTTTGACAAAACATTACATTAGAGAATACCCTGCTAAATGCGTAAAGCGATGTCCTTAGTACCACATTATAGCTATTACAAAGTGTTGTCATCTTACTCACAGGAAAAAGTCCAAGGACAGTTAGTGTCAGATCCTTTATTATGATATCTTTGATATTCTGCCGTAGATACACCCATATTTCAATGAAGAGGCCATATGTTGTTAGAGCCAGAATGCTGGAAATAATAATTAAGATTGTCCCTGATGCATCGAGACCTATAAAATAAATTCAGAAGATTAATACTTAAAATAACAGGGAGAGCTGTAGTTAAATCATATTAAAGTACATGTGAACTAATAAAATAATAAAAAATCAATTGGTAATGGAGCGAACATGGCAGCATAAACGGCAGCAACCAAATATAGTAATAAAACAATTTATTGATGTTAACAAGAGGTAAGCGCTTTCGCATACAATGCTTCTTCAGTCCTTTAAAACAAGTAAATTAACAGCCATATAAATACTTTCAAAGCAACCAATCCACACACCTTCCTAATCATGCTAGCTCAAGCACTTAAAGAAATAGCACACCACAACTAAAAACAACAACTAAACTAAAATCCACATATAACATTCATATAATAAACTATCACACAAAGTAAAATAAAAATATCTATCCGTATATATATATATATATATATATATATATATATATATATAATTATAAAATGTATAATAAACAATAAACTAATAAAATAAAAACTACTTAGGTATTCTATGTTTCTTAAGCAAGGGTTTAATGGATGCTCGCTCATTCAAGCCAGAGCCTCCATAGGCTCTCAAAATGATCATCCAATTTGTTTCCCTATGTTCGGTATGATTCCGAACATCCCCCATTCTAATACCTGGAGTGATGATGTCAATCGCCCAAAATATAAAATTATGTGTTACACCCCATTCTAAAACATGTTTAGACAGGGCATTATACGTCAAGTTCTTCCGTATGCAGTATAAATGCTCCCTCATTCTTTCACGTAGGGATCTATTAGTCTTCCCCACATAGGATGACCTGCATTCAACACACTCCGCTAAATAAACAACATTTGTAGATCTACAATTCGCATTGACCTAAAGGTGAATCTTCTATTCATATCAGGGTGATCAAAAAACTCAGATGTGTTGATCACTTCACAGAAGTTACAACTACCACAAGGTACTGTAACTCCTAGTGCTACATAATTATTATGATGTTCTCTATTACTACATAACAACCTTTTTAGATTCATCTTATTCCTATAAAGGAAGGATGGACGAGGGCCAACAATACTACCAATTTGTGGATCTACCTGTAAAATAGACCAATGTTCACTAAAAAGGTCACTAAGTGACCTATGATCTTGTGTATAGTACAAAGGGACCTTCAAATGATGACCTAGAATCATGGGGGAAACAGATGACTTCATAAATGGCTGTACCTTAGGGCCATAATAAGGGGCTGTTACATCTTGCCTGAGATCTCCCAAGTCTGCCCAATTCTCCAAAATGTCATTCTTATGATAACCATGCAATAATAACCTCTATTCCAAAAGTTTAATTTCTGACTGAAAACCGACATCAGTAGGATTCAGTCTTGAGGCTCTGATACCTTGTCCACGAATCAGATTACAAAAAACATAATTAGGGTGCATACTAGTTCTACTCAAAAGAGTATTCCTGAAACAGGTTTTCCTATAAACACCCATGTTTATAATAGAGCCCTCTAATTTCTCTATGTATAGTTCTAAAAATTCAATACGTTCCTTAGAGGAAACCATGGTAAATTTCAAACAATCACATAACGTATTCATATATTCAGAAAACTTCCTCAATTCAGCATCTGTACCCTTCCAAGGAAAAAAATAAATCATCGACAAAACATCGATAGAAGGGTACATAAGCATTAAAATCTCCAGTCTTGAACAAATTCTCTTCCTCCCATTGTGCTAGAAACATATTGGCGTAGCTATTGGCACACGAAGTGCCCATAGCTATGCCATGTTTCTGAGCATAAATGTCATGCTCAAACACAAAAATATTATTTTCCAACACAATCTCAAGGTGCTTCTCTATAAATATTGACAAGGGTTCAGTAACCCACCCACCTCCAGAAACAATCGGGCATATGGGTGGATTAAATAAATGCTTATGGACTTTAGGAAGTCCTTGAATGATGGGCAACAAGGGATTGTGCACAGTTAAAAAATCTAAAGTTCCTTCAGAAATGAAACCAGCTTGGAAAATCTCATACAGGGACCTATTAATTTTGTTGATAATATTATGCACAATATCCATATCTATTTTATGATAAAAGTTCATATCACTCAACATGTCTATCGTCAATTTTGGGGATACTTTATACTATCCATCACAACTACCGAGCCTCCCTTGTCAGCAGGCCTAATAATGATCTTTGAATTCATTCTAAGACTTTTTAAAGCTTGTCTCTCATTAAACGTCAGATTAAACTTCTTACCATACTTGGAATTACCAGTATGTACATCATAATAATTATAGATTTTATCTTCAGTTAACTTCATATAGGCTTCAACAAGGGGATGGTTAAAGGAATATAGTGGCTCAGTTTCTTAAAATTGGGGTAACGATCATGTATATCTACAATTCGCATTGACCCTAAAGGTGAATCTTCTATTCATATCAGGGTGATCAAAAAACACAAATGTTGTTTATTTAGCAGAGTGTGTTGAATGGAGGTCATTCTACGTGGGGAAGACTAATAGATCTCTATGTGAAAGAATGAGGGAGCATTTATACTGCATACGGAAGAACTTGACGTATAATGCCCTGTCTAAACATGTTTTAGAACGGGGTGTAACACATAATTTTATATTTTGGGCGACTGACATCATCCCTCCAGGTATTAGAATGGGGGATGTTCGGAATCATACCGAACATAGGGAAACAAATTGGATGATCATTTTGAGAGCCTATGGAGGCTCTGGCTTGAATGAGCGAGAATCCATTAAACCCTTGCTTAAGAAACGTAGAATACCTAAGTAGTTTTTATTTTATTAGTTTATTGTTTATTATACATTTTATATATATATATATATATATATATATATATATATATATATATACGTATAGATATTTTTATTTTACTTTGTGTGATAGTCTATTATATGAATGTTATATGTGGATTTTAGTTTAGTTGTTGTTTTTAGTTGTGATGTGCTATTTCTTTAAGTGCTTGAGCTAGCATGATTAGGAAGGTGTGTGGATTGGTTGCTTTGAAAGTATTTATATGGCTGTTAATTTACTTGTTTTAAAGGTCTGAAGAAGCATTGTATGCGAAAGCGCTTACCTCTTGTTAACATCAATAAATTGTTTTATTACTATATTTGGTTGCTGCCATTTATGCTGCCTTGGTCGCTCCGTTACCAATTGATTTTTTATTATTTTATTATACTATTCTTAGGATATGGAGTGTTTGCCTTGTGGGTTACCGTTATACTTCTTTTTGTGGTTACATTTCTTATTATTTACAGTATAACTCACTTGGACATGGCTAATCAGTTCATGGAAACAGTTGAGCTTGACTACAATCCAGCCAGAAGTGGCAACGATCCAGCCAGAAGTGGTAACAGCTGTAGAACTGATTCTGGCATATATTTGTCCGAACGATATGCTATATATTTGGCGAAGGATAATCAGCTATTGTTGGTACCAGACGCTAGTGATATTACCAGCAATGATGTCATCAATGCGACCCAAGAAACGGAAGCTCTACAACAACAGATGGAGGACATTGAACGCGATTTTTTTAAATTGAAAAGGCTGCAATTACAACGGCAGCATTTTGAATACTGTCTTGATAAAAAGATTGTTCCTCGTGGTCTTCGAGTTTTGAATATGCCAACCCAAGGTGCACAACATCCAGAAATTCTTACTAGGTGGCAACAGATTAATCTCGAGGTGAGCGCTAAATATATGCGTCTTTTGAATGAGTTTTTTGAACCCGAGGAAGATAAATTGAGACTAGATTTGAAATTAAAACAAGATGTTTTGTTTAGTAGACATTCTAGTGATATTTTGTGTCTGATGTTAGAGAGTGTACTTGATGGTGTGGCAGTATTTGAAAGGAAATTACTGCAACAAAAGAAAACCAAAATTTTAAGAGACACCAATGATTTCAAAATGGGCCATGTCTTTTTATGGCCGAGAATAGGACAGAACACTGTGTCTAGAGTGAATCGCAGAATGTCTAAGACTGTTGGAGAAGCTGTGACTGAGTCATCTAATGAAAGTAATTTTGGGACTGTTGACAGATCTGTGAATATTTTGAATGAGAATCGTAATGGTTCAGTTCATACTTCCAGTGACATTGACAATATTGTATCTGTTGACATGAATAATGGTGAGATTGATGTGAATTCTGATATGCCATCTATTAGACAGGATGCTGATAATATTACTGATGTTATTAATGTTACTTCCTCTGAGTTGTCTGAACAGAATTTGTTTCCGAAGGTTATAGTCAATACCTCTACTAATTCTGAGAGGGTTGTACGACCGAAGGTAAATGTGAATGTTCATTTATCGAATAAGACTACTCCTTCTGTTGGTACCCTCACTCCTGGTCTTCCTGGTCTTCCTTTTCCGCTACCTGCTCGTCTGGAGAGATCTGGGAGATGGAGCAGGTTGATGAGCAGGGGCGACAGAAAAGGAAGTTGTCAGGGGACTTTGGGGGAGGTCAAACATTAAAGAGAATTTGGGGCAAGATACCAAATCATTAATTGTTAACATCTCTTCTTATTCATTGAATCAGTATGAAAAGAATGTTTTGTGTAAGGGCCTGACTTTTATTCCATCTAGTAATAGTAGGCTTACTGATACAGTTCTAGATTTAAAAATCTTTTGTAGAAACATTATGTTACGTTATCATTATGGTAATATTTCTCATGAGGGTAATACTTCTCATGTGGGGAATTCAGAAGTTATACATGATCGTTACCCCAATTTTAAGAAACTGAGCCACTATATTCCTTTAACCATCCCCTTGTTGAAGCCTATATGAAGTTAACTGAAGATAAAATCTATAATTATTATGATGTACATACTGGTAATTCCAAGTATGGTAAGAAGTTTAATCTGACGTTTAATGAGAGACAAGCTTTAAAAAGTCTTAGAATGAATTCAAAGATCATTATTAGGCCTGCTGACAAGGGAGGCTCAGTAGTTGTGATGGATAGTATAAAGTATCACCAATTGATGATAGACATGTTGAGTGATATGAACTTTTATCATAAAATAGATATGGATATTGTGCATAATATTATCAACAAAATTAATAGGTCCCTGTATGAGATTTTCCAAGCTGGTTTGGTTTCTGAAGGAACTTTAGATTTTTTAACTGTGCACAATCCCTTGTTGCCCATCATTCAAGGACTTCCTAAAGTCCATAAGCATTTATTTAATCCACCCGTACGCCCAATTGTTTCGGGAGGTGGGTGGGTTACTGAACCCTTGTCGATATTTATAGAGAAGCACCTTAGACCCATTTTGAGTTCTAATAGGGTGGTGCTTCAGGATTCGAAGCAGTTCCTATTAGATTTATATGACTGCATACACGGTATTGATGACATTGAGGAGATATTTTTTGTGACTATGGACATTCAGTCACTATTTACTATGATTCCGAATAATTTAGGTGTGTACTATGTGCAAGATTACCTGAGGGCTCATAGTACTTATGATTCCTCACAGATAGAATTAATTTGTTTCCTTCTTGAGATTGTGTTGGAAAATAATATTTTTGTGTTTGAGCATGACATTTATGCTCAGAAACATGGCGTAGCTATGGGCACTTCGTGTGCCAATAGCTACACCAATATGTTTCTAGCACAATGGGAGGAAGAGGTTTTGTTCAAGACTGGAGATTTTAATGCTTATGTACCCTTCTATCGACGTTTTGTCGATGATTTATTTTTTCTTTGGAAGGGTACAGATGCTGAATTGATGAAGTTTTCTGAATATATGAATACGTTATGTGATCGTTTGAAATTTACCATGGTTTCCTCTAAGGAACGTATTGAATTTTTAGAACTATACATAGAGAAATTACAGGGCTCTATTATAAACACGGGTGTTTATAGGAAAACCTGTTTCAGGAATACTCTTTTGAGTAGAACTAGTATGCACCCTAATTATGTTTTTCGTAATCTGATTCGTGGACAAGGTATCAGAGTCTCAAGACTGAATCCTACTGATGTTGGTTTTCAGTCAGAAATTAAACTTTTGGAACAGAGGTTATTATTGCGTGGTTATCATAAGAATGAGATTTTGGAGAATTGGGCAGACTTGGAAGATCTCAGGCAAGGTGTAGCGGCCCCTTATTATGGCCCTAAGGTACAGCCATTTATGAAGTCATCTGTTTCCCCCATGATTCTAGGTAATCATTTGAAGGTCCCTTTGTTCTATACACAAGATCATAGGTCACTTAGTGACCTTTTTAGTGAACATTGGTCTATCTTACAGGTAGATCCACAAATTGGTGGTATTGTTGGCCCTCGTCCATCCTTCCTTTATAGGAATAAGATGAATCTAAAAAGGTTGTTATGTAGTAATAGAGAACATCATAATAATTATGTAGCACTAGGAGTTACAGTACCTTGTGGTAGTTGTAACTTCTGTGAAGTGATCAACAAATCTGAGTTTTTTGGTCACCCTGATATGAATAGAAGATTCACCTTTAGGGTCAATGAGAATTGTAGATCTACAAATGTTGTTTATTTAGCGGAGTGTATTGAATGCAGGTCATTCTACGTGGGGAAGACTAATAGATCCCTACGTGAAAGAATGAGGGAGCATTTATACTGCATATGAAGAACTTGACGTATAATGCCCTGTCTAAACATGTTTTAGAACGGGGTGTAACACATAATTTTATATTTCGGGCGACTGACATCATCACTCCAGGTATTAGAATGGGGGATGTTCGGAATCATACCGAACATAGGGAAACAAATTGGATGATCATTTTGAGAGCCTATGGAGGCTCTGGCTTGAATGAGCGAGCATCCATTAAACCCTTGCTTAAGAAACGTAGAATACCTAAGTAGTTTTTATTTTATTAGTTTATTGTTTATTATACATTTTATAATTATATTTATATATATACGTATAGATATTTTTATTTTACTTTGTGTGATAGTCTATTATATGAATGTTATATGTGGATTTTAGTTTAGTTGTTGTTGTTTTTAGTTGTGATGTGCTATTTCTTTAAGTGCTTGAGCTAGCATGATTAGGAAGGTGTGTGGATTGGTTGCTTTGAAAGTATTTATATGGCTGTTATTTTACTTGTTTTAAAGGTCTGAAGAAGCATTGTATGCAAAAGCGCTTACCTCTGGTTAACATCAATAGATTGTTTTATTACTATATTTGGTTGCTGCCGTTTATGCTGCCTTGGTCGCTCCGTTACCAATTGATTTTTTATTATTTTATTATACTATTCTTAGGATACGGAGTGTTTGCCTTGTGGGTTACCGTTATACTTCTTTTTGTGGTTACATGTGAACTAATGTAAACTGAAGAAACATTTTAAATGAGAAATGTGTTGCTTTATGCAACAATCTATTGTTTATAGCTAGACTAGGTACAACAAATGCAGGCAAAGGCATTTATACTCTTTATACTTACCCACTCAACTTAATTATTATGCTCATTTCATGCTGTTTGTTTTTTTTCTTTGCAATATACCAACAACATAACTAGTCCTACAACCTATGCTAACACCCCATTCCTGGGTGAAACTCATATTTCTGTTCATTTTTGTAAGCTCGTTCCACTTATTTACTGCCACTGTTTCTTTGAAAATGTATTGTGCTTGTGCTTTTTGTGTTCATTTGGCAAATTGTAGGCAGGTTTTTACCATGGACATGACCACCTTTAAAATGCTATTAGCTGTGAATCACCAAAGCATATATACGTGTATATGGGTTCTTGTTAAACATCATCTGGTTTTCTGCAAGAACAGACAGTGATGGTTCCCATTCTTGAAAGTAAAATGAAATGACATAATCTGTTAAGTGTGATTTGCAGCATCTGACTGAATGTCATGAGTATCATAGCATTTACCTTGATTACTCACCTTATTTCCAGTGTCAGAAATATTGCAAACTTGTAGATCACCATCTCTTTTAGAACATTAGCTATCACCACAAATGTATGAATTTTAACTAATGGATTTGAATCTAAGCATGCCTCCAGGTATTTATAATTAGATACCTGATTGAGAGGTGTGCCTGATGAATCACTGATACAGAAATCATACGTCCTCATAAGCTATTGATTAGTCCCAAATGATATATTACCAAATCTGCTTGCACTGAGTTTATTCTTGTTTAGCCAATCACACAGCTTATGGAGGTCAGACTGTTCAGACTGCTGAACCAGATCTCAGATTATGCTTCCCTGATGAGAATTAGATCATCATCATTACACAAAGTGAGATGGAGTCCATGCAAGTCATAAACCACAATGTTAATGAATACACGGAAGAGAGTGGGGTCCAGTACGAACCCCTGAGATGTCCTAGCCTGCAATTATTCTCTTCATTGTTATCTTGGCGTAATAGTTATCTAAGAAGTTCTTTAAACACTTGCAGAGGCACTCACCCAGTTGCAGCTTTTAAGTTTAGCCAAAAGCAAAGTTGATAGACAGGCCTAATGTGCTAATGTCCATAAGGTCATGAACAGTCAGACTCAACTAAATAACTAAACAACAACAAGGGTAAGAGCTACCACTTTAAACGTTCTCTTTAAGTCTACAAAAATGGTTACAGTAAGCATTCCATTTTCCATCTTTGCATATGTGCAATTAGTTGTGCTATGTATGGCAGCAAAGCATTAAATCTTTTGCTAAAACTGTCTTGAGACCAAGAAAACAAACCTTAAGTAGAACTATATTCCACAAGTTGTTCATATACAATCATTTACATAATCCTGGCTAAGGGGGCCAATGTTAGTGACCATTCTGTAGTCACCAATAGATGTGTGTGAAGGACTTGAGGCAAGATGGTAACGGTGATAATCTTAAAAGAGGATGCAGCTATTGCAAACGTGAGGTATACATGTATAATGTGGGCCAAGTCCTACCAGTATAAGAAGTTTTCAGAAATTAGGGATACATTTACCCATCCTTGCCTTGGATGCTTTCCGGAAGACTAGATACAGTTTCTGCACATACAGTTATAGATTTCTGGCTGCCTAAAGACAGCGACAGCTGGTCAAAAAGTATAATGACTGGCATTAATAACTGTGAAACTTGAATACTACCATTTCAGATCCAGCTGTGGGCAGAACGGTTCCCAGCATGGTTAACTAGGTTAATAACATCTGAAAGTATAACAGACCAACTAGTCTTTGGTTTTAGCTCTGCCTCAGAGACAGGAGTATCTGCATCCAAAAGTCCTATATGTACCATTCCTGCTTATTCCTTGACAGAGTTCTAAACCAGCTTCGGAATGCTTCATAAAATGCTCTTGTTATTCCGTAGGTATGTCATATTATTTATTATTATTACACCACGATAGTCCGAATGAGCCGGAGTCCGTTTTCAGTGGAGGCTTAGAAAGAAAAGCCCCAAAAAGAAATGCTACAGGAAGAAAAGCAATTATATTGTTTGACAGTTACAGTAGATTACATATATATATATACTTTAAAAGGATGAGGCCTTATAGAGCTATAATTAAGTACTAAGTACATATCCGATTCACATGAAATATTAATAGTAGTTAATGTCAGTGAACATAAAAATAAACATAATAATTATACTGCAGTGAAATGAAAAGCCATGATAAATGAAAAGATTACACTCTCCCCACCTTTTTAGAAATTCATAATAATGATCCAGGTCCTAGCAATGTTTCCACTTCTTCCACAACATTTATGTCATTATCATTTATCCTTTCAGACAGAGAGCCAACAACATTTGTCATCCTCATTTTCCTCATTCTAACTAGAAATAGTATCTCAAGCGTGCCCTTACAAGTGATGATAAATAGCCCTTGGCAGTATTAACATTATCCTGTGCCTTAAATGCTCCCAGCTGACTGCCCCTAATTTGTTAATTAGTACATCCTTCATTGAAATACTGGTTTCCTTTAGTATACACACACACACACACACACACACACACACACACACACACACACACACACACACACACACACACACTGGTTCATTTTTTGCCCTCTTAAATTACTAGAATGAGGAGTTAGAACAAAGGTCATTTAATGTACATGGAAGCATTTTGGCTTTCGGCACACTTGTCTGAAATACTAAAAATAATAGTATCTATTAAATAATTACCAGAGGATCTGTTTAGACTTATTTTGGTTCCAAGAATAGCTCTGTAGAATCAAGAAGGGCCACGGTTCTTAGGTTCAGGTCCTTGCTGGGTCCTAACCAATTCACAATGAAACCCCTTAACAATATACAATTAGTCTTTAAACTGTCACTGTCAAGTTATATCCAGAATCTCCCCAAAAGTTTTAAATGATGTTGATGTTGGGGAAAGTATGTAAGTCATATCCACAAGAAGTCTCATATGACCTCCTATCAAAAGATCTATGAGATCAGCAAGATGGGTGCATCCTCTTCCTGTCAGACATTTTTCATAAGCAGTGATGCCTGCTAATATTTTTTCAATAAGAATTTCCAGTTTGGGATTTGTCTTTTGGCCTGTGTTCACTGCCAAAGGTGTTCATAAAGTACAAGTCCGTAAGTGCTGCATTTCTCTAAGTATTTCTGAATCTGAATATCTGTCTCTTGTTTATGGCCTTTTCAAAAGAATGATTCTGAAGAAGAGCTATCTTGTCCGGCTCTCTGATGAACTGAACATTCTTGTTCATTGAGAAAATTAGTATTTATGTCTATAATCTTTGCATGTCGATGTTTCAGTACCAAGGTCCAAAGGGTTTTTCTTCCTCATTCAAGATTAGAAGTTATGTTTTGTTTGAAAAATATTGTAGACAAACCCTGGCCTATAGGTGTCAGGTTCTGCAGCTATGTAAGTGAATGACAGTGGCCATGTTCATGGTTCCATTCATCAGGATACATATGAGGATTAAAAACAAAAAAAATAAATCAAAGCATGACCAGGTGTCTATCAACATTAATGTAAAACAAAGCAAAAGCACTAGAATGCAAGACAGAATAGACCAATGTTTCTAGCGTAGTCTCAGTTTAATATCTGCTTTCGTCCTCAGACTTTATCAAGTATGCTAAAAAAAAATACAAAACACATCTTTATATACTCCAAGTTAAAACCATTCCACCCAATAAGAATTCTTGATAAAGTCTGAGGATGAAAGCGGATATTAAACTGAGAATATGCTAGAAACATTGCTCTCTTCTGTCTTGCATTCAGGTGCTTATGTATAAGGATTCTCCAGTGGGTACTAAGCAGTCATTCAAACTTACTTGTTTAAAGTGTTTCCTTTCTTTTGTAGTGGATGTTGTTGTTGTTGTCTTTCGGCTTTTCCCGGTTAGGGGTCGCCACAGCGGAACTCCGGTCCACTAATGATTGGCAGTAGATTTTGATGAACGCCGAGATGCCAGCTCGACGTTCAACCTTCAACGAAGGCACGCCCATTTACGCATGTCTTTTGAATGCCCACCCAACTGCGGGGAGGACATGCAGACTCCACACAGAAGGCACTCCCCGCACTCCAGCTGAGAATCGAACAGGAGAACCTCTTGCTGTGTGGATATTCTGAAAAAAAAAAAAACATTCCCATTGACTCCCTTTTCTGGGACTAGAATCATAGTTATGATTAGTACATATGCTCATGTATGCTAAGGAGCACAATGTGAAATCCACGTTGTACAAAGCCAAAGGTTCTTAAGTCGATCCGTTTTATTTATATTTTCAGTCCAGGACCACATACTTTAGGCCACAACACTCATTCTCTGTTATTTCCAATTAGCTTATTCTCATAGTACCCCAAGTTACCTTGAGGCTGGCTTCTCTTTCTAGAAAAGATCTCTCTTCTATTAATCCTATTAAAGGACAAAGAAGACAGGTAAATATAACAGCCATAATTCTGAAAAAGACCTTGCATTTTTTGTTGTGTTCTCCTGTTTTCACACCCCAAGTCCACTTTGATAATCAGTAATGTAGTGTATACAATGAGTGCTAATTACCATGAACTTCTCTCTGCTGAATCCCCTGGGCATACATCTCATGGAGCCTGACTGCTAGCAGTCTTGAAATCAGAGATCATCTCCTGTTCCTCACCATCCAGATGGGAAAAGGAAAAGCAAACTACTGGTAACACAATTCTCCATTTTGTCTGACTTCCTAATCATCCATTTTACACATAGAAGTTCTCCCTTTCACCAGCTGACTGGCCAATTCAGTTTCTTTTCACCATCACTATCATGGAAGTTAGGACAGTGCTAATTTATCCATTTTCTAACCGAATAAATGAACTGATCATTACGGATCCTTTTCAGCCATGCTTGGACCACAAGGGCAAAAATAAGTGAAACACATATGGACTTTTTAAAAGACTGGGAAAATAGAGTGTCTTGAGAATACTCATGCATACATGGGGAGAACATGCAAACTTCACAAAGACAATGACTGGAAATCAAGACTGAACCGTAGACCTTGAAAAGGAGAGACAGAAATGTTAACCACTGTGCCATCATGCTTCTCAGGTTATTGGATTGTAGCAGAAACTTCTTATCTTCCAAAATATCTACTTGGCATTCATTTGGAGAATATGGTAGTGATTTAGTAGATCAACAAACAGTGAGGCATTAATACATACATTCTTTGCAGACAATGCACATACCTGTATGACTGGGGGTTGCAATAGGATGTCTCCTTGACTTCTGTCCTCATCCAAAGTGTCTGGGCTCAGAATTTCCTGGTAGGCAATCTAAATACAGCCACCCTTCATTAATACTTAAGTGCTGTAGCAATATATGAACAGCCAGGTATTTATCAGGGAAAACTAATACTAAGTCTGTTTCCTCCCTTCACAAATAATAGTTATTTTCTCAGGTTTTCAATTTCCATTTTCAAAGCTGAAGTACCTCACCAAGACTCATTGCTACAGAACCTTCCTTATACTTATGCCTGATTCTGCAACCATTTGCACTTAACAGTAAGAGATTGTGAGACTTACACTCTTACCTCCTTTGTGGCTGAGAAAGAACACATTCAACCCCACACTTCAGTCTTCTGTTCAGCTTACCAGGTGATTCCAGCTTAGCTGGAACTTCTGTCCTACCTATCAGACAGATTATCAACTGACCCTGAAACCCTTCAGGTTACTAGCATAGCTTCTTTATTTCTGCTAGTGGCTAACAGATCTTTGTCACAGCGGTGAAGACCCTCTAAGTAGCACAGATGCATATGCAACTAACTTACTACACAAACAGGAAGAGATTTTCTGTTTGAAGAAAGACAGCTACTCTTTTCTCAGAACAAGTTTCAGATCATAAAGTCTTGGATAATCTTGGTTCTGCTTTGATTAAGATTTTGGATATTCCAGCATCAAGGTTTACCTGGCTGCTACATCTACATCTTGTGAAGATAATGGTGACCAGTCCCTCAACTATTCCAAACTATTCAGGATATTCTTACCAGGAACCATTCCACGAAGAGTCTTGATTTTATAAAACAAATTTCTTAAATGTATTTATTTCAAATGAAGGGGTTTATTATTCAATTTGAAATGCCTGTGGCTGAAGGTTTATTTATTACCGTATGCTTGTAGACCAAGTAATATACCAGCTGTTGAATTTTGTTTTTTGAAGCATGATTGCTTAAAGCTATTGCTACCATAAAAATATCTAACGGTTGACCTATTTTAAGAGTAAACAGTAAATATGCTTTTGGTGTGCTAGAGTGGTTTAGCTGGTATCGGTGTTACCATAAAGACAGAAAGGAGGTGTTGGTATTGGAGAAAATTCATTAATTACTTCTGGAAAACAATGTGTGTGTGTGTGTGTGTGTGTGTGTGTGTGTGTGTGTGTGTGTGTGTGTGTGTGTGTGTGTGTGTGTGTGTACATGCTTGTAAAAGAATATCATGTTACAATAATTGTTGGTAAAATTGTACTGGGAGGCACTGAGCTCAGTCTGTAGTGGATGCGGTGATTAGAACTCTAATCTGGAACAGTACAGTATGACTCTTATTTGAGTTTGGCAAATATTGGCTATTAACCAAGGCAGCAATTCACATTTATCATATGCACTTAAGGTCAAGTACACCTCACATATTATTTGGTGCCAGCAGTTTGGATTTAAATCTCTTACCACCACCTATTACTTGATGGCAGTGGTGTGAATCATGAGACCATAGTTCCTGTTCATCACTAATAAATTGGTGGCAGTGGATCAGACTATATGCCCATTCAGTACAGCCATTACCAAAAGGATTTCAGAAATACATTTGAACTAATCTATTAATGAACCAATGGAAGCCTTTACTGAAATTGTGAAATCAATAAAAGAAAAATGCTTACCATTAGTCACTCATTAACATGAGGAGCACAACAGTAGAATACACCTAAATTAAAACAACTTGCGAAATTATATGATGAAATGAAATCCATATCAAATGGAACCAGTCAAACTACAGAGATGACATGCCACTTCAGTAAACCACAAGACCTGTTCAAAATCTTAAACTATCCTACAGTTGCAAGACAGATCTTCAAGGAACAAAACTGTGACCCTCGTAACTGTGAAAATGAAACAAGGTGTTTTAATTAAAAACATTGACTGTTGGAACTTGATGTAATTCAGTTAAAAGCATTTTTTGCAGGGGAATTTAACCATTCATTCCAAATATGGGGATGCACCCCTATGGATTCACTTTATAATCTCAAAATACTGAAATACTGAATTTCAGTATTTCAAGACGATAAAGCTGAACTTCCGAAATAGTGAAACCCCATAGCCGCGTATCCGGAAATGTCGAATTCACGGTTGCGGTGGTGCGTTACGTGACATGGGATGTACTGTATACCTGATTTACGGTTTGGTATGTGGATATGGTTGGAGATTAAGGTAAGTGAATATTTTTTAAGGGTTGTGGGTACTGATTTGAGTATGTGTGAGTGTGTTCAGAAGTTTTAGGTGTGGGTTAGGGTAGGTAGGTAAGAGCATGAGTGTCTAAGTGTTGAAAGTGGTAGTGCTTGTACATTTGTGATGTGTGTGTGAGGATACTGTAGAGTGTGCAGTGGTGAGTTTATTGCCTTTTTCTGTTTGGTGCGACCTTGGAGTTGGTATATATAAGTAGTGGGGTGCAGAGGGGCTTGCCCCTACTTATATGTAGGGTAGTTTATTTATTTGTATTGCTGTGTTTGTGTGTGTTTTGTTTGTTTGTTGTAATGTGGGGAGGACGGTGTATGTGTTGTGTGGTGTATAGTGTGTTTACGTTCGATATTTTGCATTTCATGCTTTTGGGGTTTCGGTGTTTTGGTTTTTCGGCTTTATAGTCTCAAGATACTGAAATTCGATATTTCAACATTTCAAGATTATAAAGTGAATCCATCCCCGCACCTCTGTGCCTTAGATTGCTACTTTATCATGCATATAACACAATTTCAGGCTTACTATGTTTAAAGTTTCAGGGTGAAAGTTTCTTTTCTTCAAACTTCTGTTCTTTTCCTCTGTTATTATAGATATATATGAAAGTCAACTATATGCCTCAGTCACCCAAAATTGTTGTATAACTACCATCTTATTTGCGTACTACCCGTCTTAAACTCTGATTCAATAAATCATCTTTGCAAATACAGTAGATAATATGTACTTACATTCTAGAATGCACACTGTATAGACTTGTACTATAAATACTCCACATATACATTGTACATTTTTTATAAATATTTTTTTAGTTTTCTATTGTATATATGATTGACACAGACTTGTAAAATTTTTCATGCTGTTTCTTTTGCGTTCACAAACTGTAGTTAAAAGTGGCTATTTGAATCAGCTCACATTCTGCTTAAAAACAAAAATAATTAAATAAATGTTTCAATATCTTTTATTATAGTGCTATATGCATTACCGTATTATTACACTTGAGAAGTCACCATTACAAAAGTCCTGGAAAATAGCTGATTGGTATACCATTTATGGCTGTGGTCTCTCTACTATGATAAATCAATGAATCACCCAATGACACAAGCTATTAATACTAATGAAAATTTACTTTGTTACCTAGATGCTGTGCATGCATTTTAACTGTTCTTTTTTACCTTTGTTTTATTTAGTTATCTTTTTTACAGTGTCCCTGATTTTACCTCATATTGTTGCCCTATCCCATGCAAAAGTTTTGATTTTCTGATAAATTACTTAAGATTATAGTCAGTAAATATTGTAGACATTAGAGATTCATACTTCTTATTGTTCATAAAATGCACGTTGATGCAAAACCAGTTGTTCTACCAACTTCTTTTTCTGGCTTTTACCGGTTAGGGATTGCCACAGCGGATGACCTGTCTGCTCATGATTGGCAGTGGAGTTTTACGGTGTTGAATTGCCAGCCCGGTGCAAAACCTTCCACAGAAGGCACACACATGCACGCACTCATACCTAGGGCCAATTTAGAGTGTCCAATCCACCTACAGCATGTCTTTGGGATGTGGGAGGAAACCAGAGCACCCGAAGGAAACCCCTGTGACCACAGGGAGGACATGCAGACTCCACCTCAGCCAAGGATCGAACCAGAGAACCTCTTGGTGTGAGGCAGCAATGCTAACCGCAACACCACCGTGGCTGCCCTAACTATTTAAGTAAATAAGAGTAATATTTAAAAATTGTCCCTTATTTTGGGGCCTGTGTCCTCACCCATTATTCTTTGCTTTGCCTAGAATACAGAAAAGAAACTGAGAAGTATGGTGATGTGTACCCACTGGATAGAAACCATTTCTGTGCAGTTACTCTGCTGAGCTATGTTCTGAACTCCAGTACATATATCTTGGAATTATGCTTGTGTTAATAAACACATGTTTAAACTGAAGTTTATATATGTAAGAGAGCAATTTTAGATGTCAGTCCCTTTTGTTTTTGCTACATCTGAACTTGCAATTTCATATACTGGAACACAGAACTTTACAGCGACAACATCACTCCCTCTGTTGATCTGTAGTATATCACTTAATCAATCAATGGCACAAGCTGTGGGTATTAGTAAAAAGTATCACTCAATGTATACTGCTTCCAACGTGCTGGATAGAAGCCTATTTATTATTTTACATAGCTCACATGTTTAAACTGATGTGTAAACCTAAAACAGCATTTAATATGCATGCCCAGTTTCTTTTTGCTGCTGCAAAGCTTACAGTTTCATGCAGTGAAATACACATTATTTGTAAACAATCTTTTTAATGGCTATTGTTTTAAAATGATGGGTACTCTTATGCTGTTTACCATATTTATGGGTACAAAGTTCGGTTATGAGTAATCATCAGATTTGATCAGTAAGATGGAGCAGCTGTTTAAAAAAATGAAAAGAGTTTTATGGAATTTGTAATATTGGTAAGGGGCAAAGTTTCAGTGTTTCAAAGGTTCAGACTGATAACGATTTTGCACAGTGATATTTAATCAGGCTAACAGAGCTGAAGTTTCAGCAAAAAACTTCCTTGCTTGCATAATATCAAGATTACAGCTCACATAATTAGGGAAAATAATGCCTGGTGTCAGAGCATCTCTGAAAATGACTCATTGTTTAGACAGAGTTTTATAATCCTGTAGTATGTCTTCATGTTCTTCAGAGTGAGTATGTTCTCTGGACATAAATCCAACTAGAAACGACTTCACATAACTAACTCTACAAAGCAGACACCACATCAGTCCCATACATCTCCAAATCTTAGAACAAGAATTCTGAACAAGCCAAAAATAAGGAGGGGGGAGAGGAGATAAAGACCCGAAATCAGAGACACAGTTCAAATATTGCTCTTATAAAATTTAAAAAAGTTGATAGAATAACAGTTTTTGCATTAACATGTATTTTTGTCAAGGGTATGAAGTCTGAAACTCAAATATCTGTCATTATTTGGTGACTTCAGTCCTGAATGATGTGCCAGAAAATCACAAATTGTATAAAGAATAGACAAAAAGTATAAGGCAAAAATCTGGACATTCTGCAAAATTCATGACGATTGAGAGGTATGATTAGACCTTAGTACATGTTGGGAGGAGTTGCTGTTGCACCCATGAGATAAAAGCATATAAAAAAGCACACTTTACAATAAATAGTCTTCTTTTACTGAAGGGGGAATTTCATTGTCATCATTTGAACGTTAGTTATATAAAGTGGAACAGGGGTGTATGCAAGTGCAGTTGACATACATTGGACTCCATTACTTTATTTAGAGACCAGCTGTATTATTTTGTAAATGTCCAGTATTCCTGAAGGGTAACATACTGAAGTGGTTGAACCATCCAGTCTATCATTGTACAAGGATTAAAACTAGAATTACCTAAATGTTAGCTTTATGCCTCAGTATGGGATTTCTCTGCAGGATCTAGTCATGTAATCTAATGGCATTATTGCTATTTGTGGAATGGGTCACCTAAGGGATCACCTTTCTTCCATTCTGGCAAGTACATTTTTGTGTACAGAAAGCAAGTAGAATACAGCCATCAAACCATCTAATTTTTGTGACATAAACAGGGGTTGTATGTGTTTTTAGAACTGATCTGTTTACTCAGACTCATAGCTAAGAAGGTGATTGGATAGATGTTTTGAGCCCAATAAAAGATATTCAGAGGGTGGTAGTCACATTGCAGAAAAGGCGTACTCAAACCTCCAAAATGTTATTTTAAGCATAATTAGGCATCCAGAAAGTCATACATCATGTGCAGTAATATGAATGTTATGAATAATTATAAAAAAAAGTTTGATGTTCAAGGATCACAAGATGACAAGAAAATGGCAGTAGCTGCATGCTAAAGGATGGACATTTAATAGGGATTGCTACCTGATGACTAATGTAACACACTGCTACAGAAGTATACTCATTATGTTTTAAAACAGAGTGGCTACTCAGCAACACCAGAGCTGGAACTGTCTGCTTTAAGTAGTAATGGCTGTTACTTTGTCTTTCTTGAAAACTAGAATTGTAGGGATACGGAGTATGCTAAAACAAGTAAGTCAGCATAGGCTTATTGTGAGTGGTCAGATCATTTCTGGGTAACGCAACAGTATCACTGATTTGCAGGTATCTTCTCCATGCTGTACCATTAGTAGCATTGACATTTAAATGTTAGACTTCTATCAGGCAGGGATAGGGTTAGAGTTAGCATGCATTACTAAGGAAGAACAGGTGGGCTTTGCTGCCCTGCTCCATCTTAGTAATATCCAATAGCCCTAACCCTAATTCGGCCCCTGCCCCTAACCCTAATGTGCATCTTAACTTTAAAAATAAACATCCCCATAATAATATCACCACGCAAGACAATGAGTGCATACACACACACACACACACACACACACACACACACACACACACACACACACACACACACACACACACACACACAAAATCCTTTCCCTAACCTAACCCTTACCATAACCCTAAACACTCACTAATGTACATAAAGACTTGATCTATCCCCTTACCTAACCTTTACTCTAATCCTAACCCATACAAATTCTCACACAAAAACACACCTAGTATACATCCCACTTACCTTTTTCAGCAAAGCAAACATCTGAAGAAATTCCATTTGATAAACTGGATGTTCACACAAATAACCCTGCACTTCTGGCTGTTCACCAAAGCAATGGTCGACAAAATACACAGCGCTCATAATTTTACATTAGTGCATCTATCTCTACTTCCTGTTATCACAGACAAAGAAGAATTTATTAATATCACCTGCAGTTCAAGAAGTATATAAACACCAGACTGATTCACCATCCCAAAATTATAGATTAGTTATCTTTCTGATTTTAAATGCATTCAGCTAAATTAAAATATCTAGAATTATAAGCTTTGCTCTCCATGTACTATATGATTGTCCTTATTTTCCTTTTTGTTTGGATACTTTTGTTAAATTATGCCTATACTACTTTTCTGAGCCAGTTGAGCCAATTGTTTGCTTTCCTCTTTGCTGTTTGTACTTTTTGCTTCTCACATTTTTTTATTATTGCTCGGTTCTTTAATATTACTGTTTTGATTCGTGCATGCCTTACTCTTTACAGTGGCCTACCCTTCTTGTATTTCATTTGACGTCTGCTCTCTTAAATTTCTATTTTTTCTATTCTATTCTCAGACCTATAGTTCATCAAAAAATCTTCAATATCTAGCAAAGGCTAGCCCTTTTATTTGTTCAGGTCAATGATAAACTTCTTATTTATTCCCTGCTTTCATTTGTTCCAGTCTCCCTAACAATTTCTTTTGCTGTTCCTTGCAGCTTGAGTGTATGTAGCTGGAAAGTGCCTCAGCAGCTAAGCCTTGATCTCTTGTTAAACATTCACTTTTTCTGGTCAAATACCTATGCAAAACAACAGTTGTGTTGGAAAGACAGAACAAGGTTTAATAGAAACCATGTAAGAAGTAAAAGGGGGAGTTATCCATGTTAAGCTTGCTTATTCTGCAAAAAGGTTGTAAGTAATTTGGAGTTTATATAGTATTTAATCGGCATAGAATATATGTATGCACAATATGCTACTTGTCTGAACAGGAATATTATTTATATGGCTACATGTACCAGATACGCTGCTTTCTATACAAGCAAAACAAACCACCGACTTAAAGAAAGAGTAGCAGAACGCTATTCTAATACCAGCCATGGTGTTCTGACTAATGCTGTGTGTGATGATATGGGCAAGTGCCAGCATAGCCAGCTAGAATTTTGTAAAGAATGATATGTCCTTTGAATATCAAACTGATTTATACAAGATGCTGTGTTACAAATGTATTAGAACTATATATCATTTGTATATCAAACTGATTTGTGCAGATGCTTGTGTTGAAAATGTATTTATGAAGTTTGTTTGTGTTAAAATGTATCAACAATCCACCCTGCTGAAATTAAAAGAAATGTGCATGTATTATTGTAATTGAATTAAATGTATATGTTTTAATAGAGGATATTGGGACAGCAACAGTTAACCATCTTGCTCGCTTTAAGAAAATTAAGGGAAATGTAAATGAGCTGTTAAGCCATTAAAACATTACCCCACAGTGCTGAATAGAACAGGAAATGCTAGGTCTGGAAAAAAGCCTTTGTTCATTAGCTCAGTAAAGAGAGGGAAAGCTCCAGGCACTGTCATAAACATTTAGATGTGCATTGTAGCCATCTATGCTAAATTCCTGTCTCAGCTTCAAAGGGGAATACAGTGAGAACCTAGAGTCAGTTGACCAGATGAGGTAATTCTGCCAGCCCTATTGGAAACTATATTTTTAGATATTACAAAGAGAAATCTCAGAGTATTGAGTGTTCTGTTTTGGGGAACCTGACTAGAAAGACCCTCACCAACAGCAACTTGCCTTGCAGTAGTAAGTAACTTAACTAGGGAACTGTAATTCTTTTAGATTCAGTCAGGAATATAGTGAAGTTTAGTTTAGATATTGTTTTTTTTATTTGTCTTAGTCTGTCCATCAATGTTCTTTTCAATATTTTCTGTGATTTGAACTCTGTGGTTTACTGTGAATATATATTCAGTATTTTCATGCTATTATATTATTTATTATTAAATATATTTAAACTTTTATTGTGGCTGGTCTTTGTAGAAAGTATCTAACCTTTGACAGTACTTATATTTATTTGGTGACACTGTGTGGGCCACTCCAGAAGGTTTAGCTGTCTTGGTCAACTACTATCATTAGTATTAGTATTAATATTGCACTGTATAATTGGACACCCTTTGTTAAGGTCCTTAGAGTTGCTGATTGTGGAGTGTCTGGAAGTGATGATAACTTCAAGAAAATAAGTGGATTGTTTTACAATTCTGTTATCTCTCAGATTCAGCTCAGCGCAGACACAATATCTAGAGCTAGAGGTTTTCCTATTGTCTTGAAACAGAAATAATTACTAGGTTTCAAATGTAAAAGTGTTTAATTATTTTATGACTTCCATGTTAAGCAAACTTCTGAGAGATTTGTACTTCTAACACAGAGGTGTTAGTCTCTGTTAGCCTAGGAACTGAAGGCAGGTGACAAAGAGTGATGTCATCCCAGCTAACCCAGCAGTAATGTGTATTATTAATTTAAGAACTATCTCAGAGAGTGAGTCTGTGCATTTTCTATCTTGTTTTGGATCTAGAAACATCCATTCAGTACTTCTCATCTACATTTGTCTTGCTCTGTAAGTTATTTAGGGAATAGTATCTTTTAGATATAGATAGGAACATAGTAAAGATTAGTTTAGATGTTTTCTGTATTTATTAGAGACTGTATTGTAATGTTGTTTTAAAATATTTCCTGTGATTCAGAACTCTATAGTTACTGTGTTGTTTGAGTATTGCCTTGTTATTTTATTATTTATTATTAAATATGTTTAAACATTTTAATTGTGGCTGGTTTGTCTGAAGATATTCAAGCTCTTAGAGTACTTACATATGTATTTGGTGACACTGTACAAATCACTCCTAAATAGCCTTGAAAGCCTTGGTCACACTTATCATTTGGATAATAGTAACATTACACAGTAGGAATGGACACCCTTTGGTAAGGGCTTTATAGTAGCTGATAAGTAAGGGTGGCTGGTGGCAGTTGGTACTACTTTATAGTCTGGGCAGAAGGGGGCATAGCTAGTAAACCTGTGCCAGCCTTCTCCAAGAGTGTCTGTGTGTTTGTATATAAAACAAATCTCAAAGTGTGTGTGTGTCAGCTACGTGGGTATGGACATGAAGCACTGGTTGGACAAAGATGGTGCTGGAGGTTTTGGGTTGGCCACTCGGCTGAGATCCCAACCCTATAGCTGTGCCAGTGGGAGTCTTACTGGGTTTCTGGAGAAAGAGGGAGAAACCTGCCCCAGACTGACTGTGATCTCTATGTGCTCTTAAGGGAAACTGTACTTCACTGTGTGTGTACTTTTCATACTCCCAATGTCCACGTCACTCACTGGTGCTAGTGGTGAGGATTGAGGCTCCTTGATGACTGGACCAGTACAGGGGTGTCACATATTAATTGCTGGCAGTGGTAGGATATCCAAATCACATATTAATTGGTTGACAGTGGTAAGTTAGCCACATCACATATTAATTGGCTAGTAGTGGTGTGGATATTGAATTCCTGTAGCCTGTGTACAGTGGTCACTGAAAGTGTTTGTATTCTCAGTCAGCCACACAGTAGACATTCAGAGTTCATATCACAATTGTTTTACTTTTTTGTTAGCTTAGTCAGGGAGAGCAGGCAAGCATGTCAGCAGAGGTGTATGGCAAGATGACAAGGAGCCAGTTGGCTGAGATGTGCCAGGCTAAAGGACTGATGCATGCCAACCTAGCTAAAACAGGCTTGATTGCAGCTGTAGTCACAGCTGCATCACCAAATAGAATCAAGAGGACAATCAGACTGGTCTTGGAGATGTCCAGCTCTCAGAAAATGGACAGCTCAACCTTTCCTCAGAGGACTTAAAAATCCAGAGGCTTGCGTTGGAGGCCAAGTGCTTGGAAATAGAAGCAGCAGAGAGACTGAGACATCTGGAGGCTGAGGAAAATGAGAAACTGAAATGTGAGGAAAATGAGAAACTGCAACATCTGCAGGCTGAGGAGAATGAGAGGCAGAGGCAACATGAAAAGGAGATGCTGACTCTTTGCCAGAGTAATGGAGGTAATGGGGAAGGGAGTCACCAAACCCCAGAAGTAAATTTTTTCCGCAATTTACAGAGGGGGATAATTTTGATAGTTTCATTCATATGTTTGAAAGGTTACGTAAACAGTATAATGTTGACCAAGGGCTCTGGGTATGGTTCCTGACCACCTTACTCCATGGTAAAGTTGTAACTGTTATCTTCAAATTGTCTGATACTGATTGTTTAAATTATAATGTTGTAAATAACTGTTTGGTAGAATGTTTTTAAGTTAACAGCTGAAGCTTATAGAAAAAAGTTTTGTCAGCAGGTCACCACTTTTGAAGGGCTGGCAGACCTTTTGGTGAGGGAACAAGCCCTTAGCACTTTGCCTGAGGACATGAGAATCTGGTTAGCTGATAGATGATGCAATACTGTAGATGAGTTGGGGAAGAAGGGAGACCTATACCTAGCAAGCAGGACATCACTGCACAGGAAAGGGACACCCAGTGTTGCTCAAGGGTCTAAGGGAACCTATGGTGGGCAGCCCGGACTGCTCCAACAGAGTCCGCCAGTAGCAGGGGAAGCCACTAGTCTAGGTACACTTCCAGGACCAAGGGTTAAATGTTTTAAATGCAACCAGTGGGGCTATATAGCATATAGATGCCCATGGAGGCAAGGTGGGGAACAAAAGGTGGGAGAGCCAGTAAGTGGGAATGACAAAATGCCAACAGTAGGTTATCTTGAGACAACAAGGGTACCAAAGTGCCACAAGAGGTTATATCCTATATTAGTGAATGGGAAAGATGCCATGGCTAAGAGAGACACAGACTCTGACCTAACCGTTATGAAGCCTGCAATGGTTACAGAGGAGCACTACTTGCTTGGGGAGTCTACTCCAGTCAGAGGTTTAGGAGGGACCCCATTACAAATACCTTTGGCTAGTGTTCACCTTGACTGGGAGGGTGGAAAAAGAAGTCAGCAAGTAGGTGTGTTTGAGGATATCCCTGCAGATGTCCTGATAGGGAATGACTTTGATAATGCAGTACCATGTGAGCATGCAGTTATACACAGTCAGGCTTGGAGACAAGCATGTGGGTCTGGTAGCCTGGGGGAGATCCAGATAGACCAGAAACCTGCAGCCAGGGCTGGTGAGGTGGTTACTTCAGGGGGAGATCTACCCTGTAGCAGTGAGACTGAAGGTGAACCATAGCTGCTTGTGGGTACTGATGTTCCCTTGGACAGAGAGAATGTAAGGGTAAAGGTGAATAGTAGTACCCAGGCTGACAGTGAGGCACCGCTGTCAGAGAATGCCAGACTTCCTTTGGAAGGGGAGCTGGGAAGGGTTACAAAGAGAGATCTGAGACAGGCTCAGCTCTCAGACACTACATTACAAGGCCTGAGGGAGGTAGCTAGTGAGTCACCTAATTCTCAAGGGAAGGCAGAATCTATATACTGGAACAAAGGGTTATTGTATAGAGAGTGGACCCCTGAGGGAGGACTAGAATGTGAGAGAATACAGCAGTTGGTAGTGCCCAGAGCCTACCATCTGGCACTTCTAGCCATAGCCCATGATATCCCCTTTGCAAGTCATATGGGCAAAAAAGTACAAAGACATGTATTATGCAGAACTTCTGTTGGTCTGGGATTTCCAGAGATGTAACAGGGTACTGCAGGAACTGTGAGCAGTGCCAAAATGGTAGACAAGGCAGGAAGGCAGGAGACAAGATGAAAGCTCTTTTGATGCCTTTGCCTGTGATTGAAAAGCAATTTCAGAGGGTAGCTATGGATATTGTGGGGCCCCTGAGTACCCCAAGTTAATCAGGGAAAGAGTATATCCTAGTGGCAGTAGATTATGCTACCAGATACCCTGAGGCGGTAGCTCTGTCCTCCATTGAGGCAGAAAAGGTGGCAAAGCTTTCTTAGATATTTTCAGCGGGTAGGTTTCCCAACACAAATACTGCTTGACAGAGGTGCCAATTTTATGTCAGACTTGCTGGCTTGTTTGTGGAAGTACTGTAGGGTGAAGCAGTTAAAGACCACCCGCTACCACTCCCAGACTACTGGTCTTGTTGAGAGGTTAAACTCTACACTCAAGATGATGCTATGGACATTTGCAGACCAGTTTAAGGTGGACTGGGACAAATATTTGCCCCATCTGTTGTTTGCTTACAGAGAGATGTCCCAGGAATCCACAGGTTTTTCACCCTTTGAGTTGCTGTGTGGGCATAGGGTGAGGGGACCTCTAGATTTAATTTGAGATGAGTGGGAGGGTGAGTGTGAATCCCACAAGGAGTCTGTTGTGGCATATGTCCTAAACTTCAGGACAAGATTCAGGAAACTCATGGGCTTGGCCCAGGAGAACCTGCCAGAAGCCCAACAGCAGAAAAAGGTCTGTTATAACAGGAATACTCGAGCCAGAGAGTATGCTGTAGGGCATCAGGTAATGGTTCTCATTCCTGTCAGACACAACAAGCTGCAGGCAGCTTGGGAGGGACCCTACAAGGTGGCAAGGAAGGTCATGGTAGAACTGCTAGGCAGGAGGCAGGGGCACAAACTGTACAGAAGCTGGAGGGACAGGTTCATAACCCAGGGACTGCCCATGCTATGGAATAGACTTCCCATACATGTCAAGCAGAGTGCCTCACTGGCCCTCTTCAAGAGAAATCTTGATGAGTGGATGGGAAATAGAAAATTCACCCCAGGGATCACTCCAGTGGATCTACTTGACAGAGGCATTGGGAACTAATGTCGGGTGGTACGATACCAGGGTAATCCTATGGGCTAGGCTTGTAAAGGCTCTAGGGCCATTAGCCTAGTACACACCTATGAACCTATGAACCTATGTTAACATGATAATGAAACCTTACCATGACAGGGAGGCCCTTGTGCTAAGTATTTGCAGTACGAGGCAGGTGGAGTCTGAGGGGGATCTATGGCTACAGGGAGCCAGCAAGGGAAATCCCAAATTACTATGGTGGAGCCTAGGTTTGCAGGCATATGGTGGGAGAGTGCAGCACAGTACTGGGGTCAGCAATGTTAAGGCAGCTTGAATCTCATAACTGGGCATGGGGTAGAGTATTCCTAGATAGGCTCAACCCTCTCAAGCAACATTTCTCAATCCTATAGCTGTGCCAGTGGGGAGTCTTATTGGGGATCTGGAGAAAGAGGGAGAGACCAGCCCCAGACAGACTTTGATATCTGTGTGCTCTTAAGGGAAAATGTACTTTACTGTGTGTGTACTTGTTATCCTCCCAATGTGCACATCCCTCACTGGTGCTAATGGTGAGGATTGAGGCTCCCTGATTACTGGGCCAGTGCAGAGGAATCACAGGGAGTCTTATGGGGGACCTGAAGGGAGACAGATATAGAGATATGCAGACCCCAGGGTGAGTGTTTTTCATGTGTGTTCTTATGAGAAATTGTACTTGATGCAGACAGGTCTGCATCTGGAAATAATGAGTTTTGTTTTCCAAGTGCATATCCCTCTCCAGTGTCAGTGGTGAGGATTCAGGCTCCTTGATTTCTAGTCCAGCATGGGGACGTCACATATTGGTGGCAGTGCTGGCCATCACATATTGGTAGCAGTGGTGGGCATCACACAAAGCATAATCACTGAAACTTCCACAACATTCACAGCATATTATTATTATTTTATGTTTAGAGTCATTAGGAAGATCCAAATCCTAGGGGTGGGAGTCAAAGCTCTGAAAATAGATCTTCTTGACTATAGATGGATGACAATGTTGAGGGCTGATAAAAAGTCTGTTTTAAATACTGTTGTTGTATTAAACCATGGCTGAGGAATAAACAATCTAAAGTAGAGAGTCGATTATCCAAACTAATTGGGACCCAGGGTAGTTCAGATAATCAAACTGTTTGGATAATCAAATGTATAATTGAACCGGATAAAAAACTTCTAAAATCTTGTTTTTTCTGCACTCAGGAATTTACTTTTCTGCCATTCAGTGATTCCATTGGACAATAAACAATATTTTTCACACATGAGTTGGCTACAAGCTCAAAAAACATGCTCAAGCAAATACGTATAATGTTTACATATTCAGACTTTTTGATTTTTTTCCTACCTGCAAACTTTGGAAGACTGGTTGTGATAATTGACATTTCAGATAATCGATGTTCAGATAATCAACTGTCTACTGTATTCTGAAATGACAATTATGGCCGTATTTTATTTGCACTTTGCAAAGCTTGTATTTAATCTCAGAATTACTGAATGCCTTTGAAACTGCATTCTAATGACTGGCTGGTCTCATCAGGTAATTGCTGTACAAATGTTACTGTTCATTATTTAGCTCTTAACGTACATTGTTGTTAGTCTTCTTGCGAGTAGTAGCTGTCCATGTTGAACAGCTTTAAACATAAACTTTGAATGTGTACTTATTCTGTGTAAATAATTATTTACACAAACCTTTTTTTGTATATTGATTTCTTATTTCTATTGAAACATCAAGGAAATTAATGCAAACATCCAAGTAATTCAAAATAAAACACAAAAGTATGTTTTGTTTGTGGTGTAAGTAACAAATGAATATAATTCAGCAACTGTGCTATCCTAGATCATAAAAAATTCATCCGCATATCTTTTGTAAAATTATATATGATTCATATATGGATTCTGGTTAGTTAGGACATTCTGCTTCTCCACATTAACAGATTTATATCTGCAAACATATTAGCCACAAAGGCGCCCAACTGCAGGGCTTTTTACTTGATGGTAATAAACATTATTAAACATGAAAATGTTATTTATTAGCACTAAGTCAGGTAGTATACAAACTGTTTCAGTCTTCCTGAGAGCAAGATCACTGCACAGGTGTAAGTGCTATCTCACTGCCTCAATGCCAATGTAATTGGGTATTGTGGTGACTTAATATATATATATAATGGTCACCAACAGAAAATATTCTTGCTCATACTCCTGTGACTGTTCATGCAAATACCCCAGAAAGTCATTTGTGACCTGGATGTAACTTTTAACATATTTCACGCAGGGTTAAGAAAGTGTTCCAAGCACAATGAAATTGGTTCAATCACTCATCCTTTACCCAAAAGAATTGGACTTATTGTGTAGTTTCTCTTTTGCTTGATGATCTTGAGAAGTCTGTATAAAAAGGATATTTTTAGAGATCCATCCATTCACAACTCCTTTTCCTATTTTTTGCATCTGGAGTTGGGGTGTCACTTCAATAGTAGCATTCATCTAGAGGGACGGTTCACACAGCTGAGTGGGTAGCCTTACCATGGTTGCTCTTTCATACCACTTACTTACACATTCACTCACACCTGTGGCCAGTTTAGAGTATCCGGCCCACCTACTGCATGTCTTTGGAATGTAGGTGGAGACTGGAGAACTCAGTGAAAACACATGTGAACACAGTGAAAGTATGCAGACTCGCACAGAAGCCACCCCAGCCAAGCATCAAACTAGAGAACCTCTTGCTGTGAGGTAACAACACTATCCACTGTGCCACCATAGTATTTTTCAGAGATGCCATGTGTAAGAAATCACCTAAGTCTGGTGGAAGGCCATTAGAAAGATGCAGTTCATGCACTGTATGTTTGAAACCCTGGAAAAGTTTATCATTTTGTAACATATTGATTTCTCTGAATGAAAAACCCTGTTCTAAAACTAAACCTGAATATGCATTGTCTTCAAGTTGGCATAACTGTGCAGAGTAACATTTGATGTCCTTATGAAGAATTCATGGCATATTTTTTCAGCTCACTACTGTAAAAGAAACAATTGGTGTGGTTCTCAACAGGTCCATGTTGAGCATTATATAATTCCTTTAACACAAGATATTTAATTGTTGTATATTTCTATTATGTAGCTCACACCAAATAAATGGGTGTATATCAGAATCGCGAACGTTCACAATGTCGAATCTGACATTGTCGACATGTAAACAGCACATCGAAGAGGTAAACGGAAATCTCCGTAAAGGGAGATTTCGATTTACTTCAAAGTAGTGCGGTCTCGGAGTTGGAATATTTAAGTAGCGGGGTTGTGGGGGGTGCAGGGGGGCTTGCCCCCCATCTTAAAGCAAGTAGGTCTATTTTTTAACTTTTTGTTATGTTTTTACTAGGTGTTCGATGTTACTAGACTTCGACAATATGGTGTCGATCATATCATATTCGAAGTTCAGTAACTTCGAGCATATAATATAAACCCCAAATAAATGACATATTTTGAATATATTATTTTTTTTATAAATATGAACATATTATGGACGGTATCTGATTAAGATACTGTTTGCAAACTGTTAATTGTTACCAATTTTACTTACAAGAGCCTTCATATATGAAGAACCTTCTAGCCTTTATATAAAAGCAAATCCCCCCACTAGATGTTTCTGTTTTCTTTTTCTTTGATTCTTGTTTCTAAAGAAAAATGCTAAAGTGCTTTAGTTGGGACCTTTTTAATTTTTAGTCATTAAGTATTATTGTCAGATAAAGGGAGCGCATGATATGTCCTGTGACATATTTCTTGTGAAATGGGGAATATGCCTTTAAGTGTGCATGACGTACAACTTGTGGTGGCAAAATTTTCAAAGTTACTTAGAAAGGCAATCAATTTTATTACGTAGTTAATGGAAAATGAATTGTTGATCAGCATTGTATAAAAGGTTGAAAGAAAATGAGGGAGGTGGTGCATCAACCGGGATGTTCATTGTGGGGTACAGCAGGACCTCTACCCGGACATTCATGGTTCTTACAATTCGATTGTGTAGTTGGGTCCTTTCTGTTGATATGAAAGTTCAGGAAAATAATTTTTTGGTGGAGCTGGAAAGAAGGCCTAGTCAAGGCATGCAGCTATGACCTTTATTTATAGCCTGTTGCTGGATAGGCTGTAAAAGGGTTGAATCTGAGTGGTGGAGTTACCTCTAACAGTCAATCTGATACATAAGATACTTCATTCTTCTTCTTATTTCAGTTGCTCCCGTTAGGGGTCGCCACAGTGGATCATCTGTTTCCATTTCTTCCTGTCCTCTGCATCTTGCTCTGTTATACCAACCACCTGCATATCCTCTCTCACCACATCCATAAACCTTATCTTAGGCTTTCCTCTTTTCCTTTTACCTGGCAGCTTCATCCTTAGCATCTTTTTCCTAATATATCCAGCATCCCTCCTCAGCACATGTCCAAACCAATGTAATCTTGCCTCTCTGGCTTTGTCTCCAAACCTTCCAACCTGGGCTGACCCTCTAATACACTTATTCCTAATCCTGTCCACCCTCGTCACACCCAGTGTAAATCGTAACATCTTTAACTCTGCCACGTCCAGTTCTGACTCCTGCCTTTTTGTCAATACCACAGTCTCCAACCCATATAACATAGCTGGTTTCACTACCCTCTTGTAGACATTCCCTTTCACTCTTACTGGTACTCGTCTGTCACAAATCACTCCTGACACTCTTCTCCACCCACTCCATCCTGCCTGTACTCTCTTCTTCACTTCTCTTCCACACTCACCATTACTCTGAACTGTTGATCCCAAGTATTTAAACTCATCCACCTTCTCAACCTCTACTCCCTGCATCCTCACCATTCCTCTAGCCTCCCTCACATTCACACACATATATTCTGTCTCAGTCCTGCTGACTTTCATTCCTCTTCTCTGTAGGGCATATCTCCACCTCTCCAGGGTATACTTCATAAATACTGTAAATACTGTGAATAACTTTGTGCCAGAGGGCTAATTTTTTGTTTAAATCTTTAAAACGTGTGTTTTTCATATTTAAGCTTCAGTATTACTATAGTTTGGTTAGAGACTTGCCAAAATGCAGTTCCTCATTACTTCTTCACTGCCAGGTGCTTGGACTGTTTGAGCTAACATTTTTCTGATGATTCTGTAACAAGAAGCATTTTATTGCTGTTATCTTATGTGTGGTTACTGATCTGACAAGAGTTTGGTTAACCTGCTGTGCCCTTTTTATATCCCCAACCATGGAGGAATTACTAAAAACTTCAAGAAACTCTCAGGTGGGGCCTAATCAGAAGCTGGTACAGCTGAACAACATTTAGTCAGCATAGCTAATGTAATTGCTGCCTCAAGGACTCTATATGCCCTTAAGAAATTAAGCAACGATGATGGTATCTAGCCACATTCAGTAATGTTTGGTAGTTATGCCAAAAAGGAGAATTGGAACAAATCAGAATAAGCCCAAGTTCTTTACTTATTCCCAGGTAACAGAGCAGCATTAGAAGCCTATATGGAGATATAGGAAGATGATTATACCGACTATGAAAAACAAAAAAGAGGAAATTCTGAAGTACAAGCTGTACATTTTCACAACCAGACATTGAATGTTGACAAACACTAAGATCTCAAATGCTTAACTTAAAACAGATTAATGTGGAAGATCCTGATAATAACAGTAAAGTCAGAATTTTAAACATTTTAGCAATGGATAAATTATAGAAAATATTATCTAGCAAGAGCAAAAGGTGCATATTGAAATGCAATTCCATGAACTCTGACAAGTAAATAACTTTAGTAGAATGCTTATTACTTAATGACTCATTGTTTAAGACTGAGTTGTCTGTTTCTAAATCTGAGGCTGCAATAAGAAATATGCATTCTCCAGTCAAATAAAAAGTTGCAATTAATGAATTCACACATTTCAGATGTGGATGGAAGGGTCATACAACCAGATTTTGCTGCAATAATATTGAAGAAAGTACCAGTGCAGAAAATGTGAAAACTAGTGTGCATGCTTCAAATGAAACCGGTCCTATGGAATGTGATAAAACAGAAGCTAGGATTACTGAATTAGCATTATGTCATTGTATTACAACCATGCTAGTAAAGTGTACTATATTTTTGGAAGAGAGATGAGCTCAAATTTTTCTTGCTTTGAAGAGCATGAATACCCTTGTTAAAGGTCCCCTGGTGTGTGTGCATAAGGTTTGCAACAAATAAAAGGTAGAAGAGATTTGTACCCATGGTGATAAAACGAAATATCCAATCATACATGCAAAAATTAGAACAGTTTTGAAAACTTTTGCAGTTTGTAGCTATGATTCCTAATTGGACTCATGATGTTATAATAGTAAAGGATTTTTGCTATTTCGCAGTACCACAGAAAATGTGAGAAGAGGGGCTACCTACTTATAAACCTTGTGTAGCAAGTGGCTGCATCTAAGAAAGAGGTAAAATAAAAGCGTGATGTACTCAACCAGTTTAAAAATTGGGAGGGGGGATGCAGGACAGTGACACACTTCTAGAGATCCGGGATCAAATCCAGGGAAGGAAATTAGCATAGCAGCTACAAAAGGGCTGTGGTTATGGTTAAATGGTAAAAATGATCCTGTGTTATTAGAAACCTGTTCCACTGATGGGAAAAACAAAAACACAGTGCTATAAGAGATGTCAGCAAATTAACTAAAGGTGAACTGATAGAAAACTAAAGTAAAAATCAGAACATGGCAGATGCCTGCACAATCACATACAATAAGCTGTTAACATAGAAACAGAGAGTGCAAAAATAGAGGAAGGGCACTTACGTGAGGACCTTCAGAGCAAAGAAATAGTAGTAAGTACTAAAAATGCAGAGTTCTAAACCATTTATGCCAAGGGGAATAGAATGCTAAAGAAAAAAGGGAACTCTCAAGAATCTTGTACTGATAAAGGTGAGAGAGAATTTTTTTCAGAATTACCCTTTGTAGAGGAAGACATAGCAGAGGTACCAGTTCCATTTAGTTTGGGGGAAGAACCTGCCACCTCAGGACAAGCTATTGAAGAAAGTAACCTTGAACTAATATACTAACAGATAAGTTTTGCACTTGGTAGCCACCGTCACTGAAGTACTTGATGACAGCAGGAACTGACAGTCCAATTTTTCTACTGTTACTGAGGTCTCTGATTGTGCCAAGGACTGATAATTTAATTTTCCAATAAGCCTGTGCTACTTTGAAAGGGAAAGTTACCACAATGAAATGCTGAATATTCAGAACTATATCCCAGCTTACATGACTGCTTGAAACTAAACTACTAGAATCCTCCTGATCCGTCACTGTGCCAGGTAATAACAGGAGTTATTGCATTTAATTTGTGGCGTTCACCTAGATTATTTCATTGATTTTATACCTTGCCCACAGTACAGATATGTGAAGTGCTCCTGGTTGTCCTAGGTAGCAGTAAACTCTGCCCATACCTTCCCCACAGTACACATATTTGAATCTTTTTTCATTTTCCTAGATAGCAGTAGGGTCTGTACACACATCACCTTTCACTATGCCTCTGTGAAATACTGTATGTTTACTTCTTCTCAGTTGTAACTGTCTCCTTGTAGGTATATACATAGGTGATACCATTCTTACCAATCCCCCATCATAATGCAGACTTCTTGCTTTAAACACTCCAATCCTTCCTATAAAATTGCACCTGCATAATTCTGAAGCAACACAACTGTCTCTAACTCATGTAGTTGGGCAGCAGTTCCTCATGCAACTAGTACTTCTACAAGATGCTAATAGTGAACAATATCACATACTCTAAGCTTAAAGACGTAGCCAATCTGCTAGCAGATAAATTTAGCTATAACTTCACCCCAGTCTCCTCCTCTTGCCTTGGCCTCTTATCAGTGTTTGCACCTAACTCTCACATCTCTTAGGAAAAATCATCAAGGCACTATTCAAGGCCAAGAACACTGCTTCTATAGGACTGGATAACATACTAGGATGCCTATTGGTCAGCCTGAAACAAGACCTATCAGCCTCCCTACAGAGACTTTTCAGTAGTAACCTCCAAACAGTGTTTATACTAAATGAATGGAGGACAGCAGCAATCATCCCCTTTTACAAAGGTGGGGCATCAACTGATTTGGGCATCTTTAGACCTGACCAGACTTATCTGTAAGATTATGGAAAGGATTATTATGGAATTAATAAATGGAGACATAATCAACCTCCAAGTTATCAAGCCCAAGCCAGTTCACTTTTGTCAAAGGTAGATCATGCCTACTCAACCTGGGTGCCTTCTTCAGCAAGGTCACATATGCAATGGGTGAGGGTAAAACTGTTCACACTACTTACCTGGATCTTGCAAAGGCATTCAACACCATGCCCTATTAAGGAATAGTTAATAAACTCATCCAGCTAAATATAAATCAATATCTAACTCACTGAATAGCAAACTGGCTCACCAAATAGAACCCAAGAAATTAGGGTGAGTGGCTCTAACTCCACCAAGAAACCTGTCACATAGGAGTTCCCAAGGGCTTGGTTCTTAGGCCACTCCTTTTTTGCATCTACTTTACAAAGGTCAAGACAAATATTGCGGGCTTATGGCTGACAAAGTTTGCTGGTGACTGTAAACTTAGTACCATCATAAACTTTCCAGAAGACACCAAGTTTTTTCAAGAATACCTGTCACAAGAAAATAACTGGTGTCACAACCATGGCCTAAAAGTAAATGCCAAAAAGTGCATCATTTTATCCTCCAGCAAGCAAGATGTCCCCCCTGTAACTATCATATCAACAACATTCCTCTGAAAAGCGACCCAGTAGTGAGGGACCTGGAAGCATACGTATAGAATGAGGTATTGTTTGACCACTATGTGTCAACTTTTATTGGGAAGTCCTCCTTTATAACACAGCTTAAAGCATCCAAATCCAGGGAGGTGATAATTCCACTGTACACTACCATTATTAGTCCAGTCATTGAATATAATGCCCCATTCAGCATGTACCTGTCAAAGCATGTGACTCAGCTTGAGTGACCAAAATGTTTTCTCAACAAAAAAAGCAAGGGACTAAATCACAAAAGCTACTCTGGGCACCTCAAAGCCCTGGCCCTCCTCTCAGTGTTCTACAGGCTGCTAAGGAGAGATCACCAGCTCACATACAGAGCTTCTACTGACCCCATACTTTCAAACCTTTAATACATTTATAAGTACAGTAGTGGCAAAAACACCCACTCCAGAGACCTCAGTCTCTATTGCAGCTTAAATAGAACATGCTGCTTGGCTAGGTATGTCTCGGAGAGAAAGCTACTTCTCCAAGTAAGGACAAGTACATCACTTACTATATTCAAGCACAACCTGGATGCAGGGCTGGGAAACCTGTAAGTTCACCCATGGTTTGGCATCCTAGTGCCTTATGGACAGGTGAACATATAAGTACCTGCTACACAGTTATGGCTATTTATACTTAATATATAAAGGTTTTTTTGCACGATACTAAAGAATTATCTAACCCAGGTTATATAAGACTTCTGAAAAATACAAGGGCCTTGGTACTAAACTACTGAGGTGAAAATCTCGGTGGCAATGCACAGCAAAGCTGCTAAATATCTTACAGATCAATAGCCTAGCAAGTACCTATGAACCTATAAACTTAAGAATATAGTGACCCCTTAACTTTTAAACAAACTTTACCTTTCTGTAATCCAATTTATCCTATCAAATGACAACCAACAAAATCCAGGGCTGATCTTAGGCTTACAAGATACAAAAACATGTGTTTTATTAGGGTTAAAGACTTAAACATTGACCTAATAAATATTGCCAGCATCAATTAAAAAATGGTCAGATCTGGAAGGCTGGATAAACAGATAGGAACCACATGCTCTGGCACTAACCAAACCTTGACAAAAGAACATTTTTTTCCATCTGTATTAATAGAAAGTTATGTGCATACTGATGTCAAACCTGAAGTTAATAATTGGGAAGGTTCCTTCTCTGCCTCAGAAATGATACAGGGATTGACATAACTCAGGTTTCTCTGGCTAACTCTTTCAATAGTAAAGCTTCCAAATGGTTTAAAGCCCATCTTAAGGCAGGCAACCATACACATTTCCACAGTGGTACTGTTCATTCCTCCACTTCATCAGTCACAACACTTGACAATGTATTTAAAACATGTATCCAGCAGAGAGCTATAAAACATCATTATTCTGGGAGATTACAATGCAAATGCCTTGGGCACTGGAGCTTCCTAACTAAACACGTCTCAATTTGAAAGACATACTGTAGAACAACTAGTAAAACATTCAACTATGCCTAATAACACAAGTTAAGATATCCTGTTAGATGTCATTCTAGTGAATAAGAGACAGAGAAGCAGAAATCCTACCTAACACTCTTAGTAACTATGGGTTCCATTGTTCATAGGTATGTACTAGGCTAACGACAACTAGGGCTTTTTTAAGCCTAGACATGCATCCCATATCTCTGATAAGTTCTAATAACATTCATAAGTGGAAGTAAACGCTTTGGAGATGAAACATTTACAAGCAAAGGCCTGGGAGATGAACCATTTACAGGCTACCTGTGTCCATAAGAGACATAGGTGCCATAACACAGGTGAATTTCCTGTTCCCCATCCAGTCGTTCATGTTACACTTGAATTGGGTTAGGGAGGAACTCTGCTTCACATAGATGGATAGCCTGTTCCAGAGAAAGGGTAGTCCTGGGATACATACCTGTCCCTCCAGCAGGTGATATTTATATCACAGGCAAGGTTTAAGTCTATAGAATGGGGAATTCTGGTGCTGTTTCTTTAGTGGATATGCAGGAGGTCCATTAGGGTGGCGTCTAACAATGCCTTGTATGCCAGGTACTGATCTTCCTGCTGGTAGGAAACAGAATACAGGGATAGGGCTTTGAGGCTATTGTCCATTTGCCTCATTATAGTCATTTAAAATGCAGAAAAAATCCTGTAAATTATAATTGACAGGTCAATATTTGAAAGTAAAGAATCAAACACACATAGGCATCTGGAAATCATTGATGATTCTCAGTTTATAGCCAAAAAATCCCTGTATAGCACTCCTGGTACATTATTGAACAGCTTTCAACAGTTCAAGATAATCTAATCTGTTTCCTGTAGTCTATAAAAGCTAAGTGGTCAAATTTGCCCTTGGTTTACCACTAAAATAAAATCCTTAATGAGGTAAAGAGGCAACATCTGGAAGAATTGGAAGAGGAATCATCACTCACCTTCCCCTAAAATACCTTGAACTCATAAAAAAGCACATGGGT
The DNA here is from genome assembly GCF_019279795.1 of Protopterus annectens. Lineage (NCBI taxonomy): Eukaryota > Metazoa > Chordata > Ceratodontiformes > Protopteridae > Protopterus > Protopterus annectens. The sequence continues at coordinate 726,431,514 of NC_056737.1, forward strand.
TGGCATCAAATGCAGTTAAAGCTGTACACATTTGAAAGTGACAATTAATTGTAACATCTGTCCTCGAACACTTATGAAAATCAATTAAGGACACAACGAGTCATATAATTGACAGTGAAACCTAATTTTTGACACAGAATGTAAATGTGTCCATGGAATTTAAATGTGTCAACTTTAGACTCATGTATAAATCAAGCTTCCAGTAACAACCATTTGCCTGATTTCACAGTTAATAGCAATCAAATGTATGCCCTACCTGGCTTCATCCCTACATTCCCTTTAAATAGATTTCTTCAAAGAAACTGTGGAGCATTTGAACAAACTAGATACAAATTTTTGAGCCAAGTTTAGAAAGCTCCACATACTATTCCTGAGACTGGTATCCCCAAAGATTGCTGAACCTCTGACTTTTATTTTCAACCTATCAATACCCACCAGTATTATTCCCTGCCCATTCAAACAGGCCATTTTCCCTTAAGTACATGCAGTCCCTTAAGGACTTTAGACTTGTTGGCAATCTCTGCTCTCCCTTACCAAAATCTTTTAAAAAGCCTTTACAGATGGATATTTATTCATATAAATGACTATGCTCTTTTTGTGTGATGAGCAGCATTGCTTTTGTAAGAGCTTTAGTATAAGTACTTCTATCTATACAGAAACTAACACTGTTTACAACGTAGATGATGGTCACCTTATAGCTGACATTTTCCATCAAATGATAATAGTGTTTGAAACAATAAATCCACTACTTCCTTTAAAGAAACTTAGTAGGCCTAATTTTGGAGAAAACACATTAATTTGGCTAAAATGCAGTTTCAAAAATAAAACATTTCAGGTCTAAACAAATCAATCTCTCTGTATCTGTGATGTACAGACCTCTAAGAGGAGGTGCCATAGGAGTCAGAGTTAGGACCATTGCTGTTTTCACTCCTCCAAAATGATTTTATACAAGATCCTTCTTCACTACATATATTACTGTATACAGATGACATACTCCTGGATTTAGACAGTTTAATTGATAAACTTCAGCAAAAGCTGCAAAACAACTTTACCAAATTAGACAACTGGGTCAGCAGTAATAAACTTAATATAAACCCAATCGAATCAGGTGTTACAATATCCTCAACTATAAAGAAATTTGACAAATGATCTTCTCTCCTTAAAGAATAACAAATCAGTCCCTTGCCCAGTGTTGAATAACAGAGATCCCTTGGCCTTATCCTTGACCCATGTTTGATATTTGGAGTACATACCGAAAGAACGGCAAAAACTAAAACATAACTTTGCTAAGTTGGCTTGCTAGGCCTGCAGTAATAAATTTAACATAAACAAAAGCAAATCAGGTGTTACATTATTCTCCATATCACAGAAACTTGCCAAATTACCTTCTCTCCTTAAAAACTAACAAAACAATCCCTTACCCATTGTCGAACAGAGGTGCCTTGGACTCAACCTTGACCACTTTTGAAATTTAGACTAGATACAGAAATAATTGCAACACTAAGAGACACATTTGCTAAATGAGTCAAATGAACCAGCAATAATAAATATGACATAAACCCAAACAGTGTTTTCCACACTACAGATATTTTCTAAATTACCTCATTTCCTTCTTAAAGACCACAAAATAGTATCTTGCCCAGTATTACTACAGATGGGATTCAAACCCACAATTCCTGGCTTAGGAGACCAATCCATTAAGCAACTGGGGCTTTGACAGTTGGACCACATACAAAAATAATAATTAATTTGATGCTAGACTAGTAAAAGCTGTGCTGGAAATTATCATTCCTGCTATATTCAACTGCTATTCAAGATAAGGACAGAATGTATTTATCCCCAAACTCGAGTATGGCAACCCACCAATAGTTGTCTACTCATCTGATAACCTTCACCTAATAGAAGTGACAGAGAAAAAAATATGCTACTTTGTGCTTTCAGCAGGGCCTAATATCCACTATAGTGACCTTCTGGCACTCTGTCCAAGGTAATGGCAGTCTCTCACTGAGTATACTGATGTTCAAACTTGTCAAAATACATCACTACCCCTCTATGAACTTTACTGACTATAAGAGAATAGTCCTACTTACATAATAATAACCAAAGTGAATCAATATCTCTAAAAGACCACACTTTGAGAAGGCAATATGGGAGAAAACCTTTGGAAAAATTGGCCCAGCCACACAAAATCACTTACCTATTGCTGTTGTGAATCAACAAACAGTAAAATGCTTCAAAAGCAAACTAAAAGAATACCTAGTTTAAACTAATACATGTAAGTGAAACGACCCAGTACACATGAATAATGATTATATATGCAAATGATATATATATATATATATATATATATATATATATATATATATATATATATATATATATATATCCATTCTAGGTGCAGAGGTAGCCTGTAGAAACAGGGAGGCAGATGGAGAGAGAATGAGATAAGGAAGTGGTGAGAGAAATGGAGGAGAAAGCAAATACTGAGACCAGAGAATGTGTGCAGGATTCTGAGGAGATGTTTCAAAGAAATCTGTTTGGAGATGAGTCAGATAATGATAGATGCATAATTACAGCCCTCCAGTTGATAGGATTGCAAGATGATTCACTTAAAGAAATGGTGACACATAATGAGACAGAAAATGAAGGAGATGTTTCCTGGGGGGACATTATGGAGAAAATACAAAAGGAGGATGCAGAGACAATCCTGAAGAATAATGGTGAGATGGAAATAAACATACAGAGAAAATACAAGAAAGCAAAAGGGGAATAGCGGAAAAGAAGTCAGAAGAAAATGAAAAATGGAAGTACATTGTAAGTATTCAAAGTAAAGAAGACAAAGAAATGGATAGGTATGAATGTGAGACAATTTAATAGCTCCTGCGGGTGTAGAAGCACATGAGATAAGAGCATTTCTTTTTATTAACAAAGAAACATTTTGTGACATTATATTTGACACTGTTTTTTTTCAATTGAAAATTTTCTTGGAGAATATGAAAAAAGAAAGACTATAACCCATGGAATCTTTATGTGATAAAAGCATTTAACAGGGAAACAAAAAAGAAAATTCATGTACAATTTCAAACAGAGGTAGAAAGAGAGACTTTGAAAGGACATTTGAAAACTTTATGTAAAGAAGTACTGGACAATGCAAATGTTTATGACAAAAGTGGTTTATGGACTCATGGCTGGGATTGCAATATGGCATTAAAAGACAGGGAAAATTAAATGTGGAGGAGAATAGGGGTGTAGTAAAATACTGCCGGCAACCCAAACACATTTTTTTTGTGGAAAAGAAGGACATTTGACAAGTAACTCTGCTAAAATAAATGTTAGATTAGTGGAAAAATGGGACATGATGCAAAAAATGTGAACTGAGATAGAAATATAATGAAATTGAACATTTAGAGATGGATTGCAAAATGAAAATAAGAGTAAGGAAAAGGAAAAAAGAAAGCGAAAAAATAAACAAAGATAAGACATTTTAGAAGTACTAGAAATAGAAGAAAAAGTAGATGAGAAAAAATAATGAGGTATAGAAGAAGGCTCTGAAATAAGTGATGAAAGACATAAATTGTGAGGTACTAAAGAAAAAAGAATTCTATATGTAAAACAGTAAAAGACAGAGAAAGAAGATATAAAGGGATAAGTACAAAAAATAAGAAAGGAAACAGATAAAAAAGAATATATACAGCTAATGATTGGGAGTTGGTATAATGGTAAAGGTATTTGACTCACTGACACAAGGTACAGTGTTTGTTTCTTGCCTTTGGGAGGGAAATTGGCTAAGCTTAGAATGTCCTATTAAGATAGCTAGCCTAATAATTAGCTATGAAACTATAAATCAAAGGGAAAATGAATAATTTACAGTGCTTTCTTTAAATGTGAATAGTATTGGTGCAATTTATGTGTTATAGATCTGATTATATTAGAAAACACAAAGGTTTTAACAAATGAAGAATAATTACAAATAGAGAAAATATGGACAGGAAAGGTAATCTGGAATATGGGAAATGAGAGATGTTCTGGAATAGCTGTATTCTTTAGAAATATACTAAAGATATTAGATGTAACTTTAGCAAAAATGGGAAGATTAACCATTGTAGATTTAAAATGGAAAGAGCAAATGCATAGAATTGTAACATTATATGCTTATACTACTTGTAAAGAAAGGGAAAGCTTATTTCATCAGATTTTAGATTATGTACTGATAAATATGAATATCATAATAACAGGAGACAAATTGTGATTTAAAAAGCAACTGTAAAAAAAGTGAATGAAATAAAAAAATTAGAGGTTATAAGATGGGGTACATTAAAACTTTGGGACAAAAATTCATGGACTTACAAAAGGAGTATGTATAGAACTAAAATAGATTATTTTATACTATCAGAATGTTTAGTTATAGGAGAAGGGGAGGTAGTTGAAACAAAATTTTCTGATCATCTTGCAATATGTCTAAAAAAGGAATATGTAAAAAATAGGCAAAGAAATAAAAAAGATAAATGAGAAATCATAGAATGAAGAAGGAAAGAGATTAGTAATACCATCATGGAAAGATCATATTACTATGAGAACATTTTATAAAACGTGGTCTGAATGGTGGATGATATTTAAGGAAAAATATAAATGATGCTTTTACAGTGGCAATGTGGTGTGGGAAAATTAAAAAAAGAAAAAATAAAAGAAAATATCATGGTGCATTAGAAGATTTAGAACATAATGATATAAAGTACTTTGACAAAGAAAAAGAATTATATGAAAGAAATCAAGACAAAATACAAAAATAGTTATATTAGCAAATATATGTTTTACAGTGAAAAATTGAGTTACTTAGGCAGATTAGTAAAGGTAAATGGAGAAATAGAAAGAATTCAGGAAAAAAAATATGAATAGTGTAGTACAATATGTACAAGAAATGTTTTTAAAAAGAAGGTAGTCAAAAAACATGGAAAGCAAAAAAGTTAACAAAAAAGATAATAAAGAGTTGGAAAGGGAGATTTCTTTAAATGAACTAGATAAAGTATTAGGACAAGTAAATTTAGATTCACATGCAGGACCAGATGGAATAGGGTATGAAATGTATAAAAAATTAACGGACTGGCAAAAAATATTCTTTAAAGATTTTGAATAAATGGTTAAATGAAGGTTTTATGTATAAAAAATTGTGCAGTGGAATACTTAAATTCATATGGAAAAAAGAAGATGGAAGACAATTAAAAAACAAGAGACCAAGTAATACTGAATAATAATAATTATAAGATCTTAATGAAAATAATACAAAAGAGATTTGAAACTAAAATAGAAAATATTATGGAAGCTAGTATATATAGTATAAAGGGGAAAGGTTGTCAAGAATTATTAATGATAGAGAAATTATGGATGATATTATGAATACAAAAGAAGAAGTAAAAATCATGATAGGAGACCTTAATAAGGCATTTGATACAATTGGACATTAAATCTTATGGATAATAATGAAAGAATATAATATATGTGAGAAAGTTAGGACATTATGTATGTCAGTGTATAGTAATAATAAAGTAAAAATACTTGTAAATGGCTGGTTAAGCCAAGAGGTGCATATTAAGAGTGGTATATGACAGAGATGCCCAATGAGTTGTATACACTTTGCATTAGTTATGAATGTGATAGTATGTGAAATAAATTACAAAATGAAGGAGGTGGGGTATATAAGACCTGAAGGGTTAAGAATTCTAGTTCTCTTAACATATGCAGATGACATTGTAATAATTACAAAAAACAAATTGGATAAAAAAGTAATAATTTGCACAAATGAGGGTCTAGAGTTGATAGGGATGGCTTTATATAACTAGAAACTGTATGTATTTATTTAATTTTATTTTGCATTTTTTAACTGGGAAGGTCCGACTGAACACAAGACCTTTTTCAGAGAAGGCCCGGAGAGAAAAGCATCACATGAGAACAAATACTTCCAAATGCAAACACAAGTAAGTCAACGGTTTAAAGGTCAAAATACATCTCAATGCAATCACAATTAGTCAACAGTTAAGTAGCAAGTACAGGCACATTTTGATCATATATAAGTGAAAACAATGTTATATACAATGGGATTGAAATTTAAGGCAGCAATGTAGGCTGTATCTTAGGAAAAATATGCATGATGCGCATAAACCAACAGTTTCAGAGAAACAATAAAGAAAAGTAATGGTATAGGTGATGTAATAAAGATAGGGGGCATATATTTTAGAATGAATACAATTTCTGTGTTAGGTATAAAACTGGGAATAAACATGTTAGTAGAATTCAATGGGAAAAACAATTGAAGAAATATTCAGAAAAAAACTCTTATTTGATAAATGCGGTATTGAAGGGGAAAATAGCATACTTAGCAGGTGTATTTATGTTCTATGACACAAATGGATGAAGCCCTGACTGTGGCTCAGTGATAGAGGACTGATTGGTGATCCAGGCACTGCAGCATCCAGCTGGCAAAGGAGAGAATGATGATGCAGAGTTTCTTCTCTCTCCCAGGGTGAGCAATGGGGACACGTGTCTAGGAACAGTTAGTCTGGGGTTCCGGCGTGTAGCTTGCAAGACATTTACCTGCGAGCTACATCGCTGAAACCAAATGGCTGCAGCAGCACTTTGCCGTAGTGCAATACGGCTGAAAAGCATAGCCGCTGCTGCTGTAAACTATGAACGGAAATATTATACCTGGTGGCGATCCTTGCAGACAGCTGCCCAGCTGTATTCAAGCAGAGACAGCCGTACTGGATGTGCAACACATTCCTTATTCTCATTCAAGGAATGCATTTATTTCATTATTTATTTATTTTATGACAGTAAAATAAATAAATAATGAAATAAATGCATTCCTTGAATGAGAATAAGGAATGTGTTACACATCCAGTACGGCTGTCTCTGCTTGAATACAGCCAGGCAGCTGTCTGTAAGGATCGCCACCAGGTATAATATTTCCGTTCATAGTTTACAGCTGCAGCAGCTATGCTTTTCAGCCGTATTGCACTATGGCAAAGTGCTGCTGCAGCCATTTGGTTTTGGCGATGTAGCTCACAGTAAATGTCTTGCAAGCTACAAGCCAGAACCCCTGTATGGATGATGGTTGCACCAGGATTACCTCTTCATCAATAAGGGAATGCACAGTCAGAGTTCCAGCATCTGACTAAATGGTCAGCTGGTGTGGGGGGCCACAAATTAAGCAAATGAAAGAATTAAACTCTTGTATGGGGCATGGGAGGCATGACCCTCTACATAAAATAGGTTTGTATGTTAGAGCTCTATTTGCTGGGTCAGACTCATTTTGTCAAGTGTTATCATAATGGAAATGACACAGTATGCATATTCAATAAACATTGTTACATTGTTACTTAAGCATGAATACATAATTATTCATCCATCCTTTCATTCATTTATTCATCTGTGCATTATTTGTACAGAATTGGCTTTATCCAGTTCAGGGACACAGGAGAGGTGGAGGTTATTCCAGTGTTCAGTATGTTCAGGGTATACAATCCTGGATGAAACAGTAGTCCATTGTAGGATGAACACATACACACACACACACACACACACACACACACACACACACACACACACACACACACACACACACACACTTATAGGCAATTTAGACAATTGTCATTTAGCCTACACATCTTTAGGATCTGGGAAGAAAATAGAGTACCTAACAAAGACCCACAAGGACAGTGTGTGAACAAGCAGACACCGCATAGAAAGCACCTTATCTGAGACCTAAACTGGAAACTAGGTATTGTAAGATAGCAGTGCTTACTGCTGCCTCACTGTGCCACCCACTAAATTCATGCCATGCTCTGCTATGTTCAAGACCATTGTGTGTGTGTGCACTTATAGAAAACTGGAGTTTGAATACATATAATAATATCAAAATGAAGTTTTCCACAAACACTCAAAAACTTCTCTAAAATATGCAACAATGATCACTAGTAGGTGAAATCAATAAGATAATAGTTGATAAAAATAGTGCACATAAAAATATGACAACTTCTGTGGAAACAAAGTAACACTGCACATTTGCCATATCTGTAGCACTTCTTTCTGTGTGATTTTGCTTATACTTACATACCATGAATCTTTCATTTGTACTCTATGTGCTTTAGTAAATCTGTATTTCAGAAGTATACACACTCACAAACACACATATACATAAGAGGATTATGGTCTTACATCCCACACACGTTTGATAGGGACTTGATGCATTGAACCCAAAGCATGGAATCCCAATCCAACAAAAGTACACACATCCTTACACCTCTAACTAGGCTTAGAAATGGAAAAAAACAAAACCACATGAACATTTTATGTATTGAGATTGTGGTACTCATTGTTACCATTTTAAAATGTTGCACAGCAGTGAATAACCAACAACAAAAAAAAAAAACCCTGCCAACCTATACTGCAATTTCCTGAACTTAAAACAGCAATTTACTACAATCTCGGTAGCTAAAAAAAACAGCAGTAAAACACATTTTTTGCAGTGAGCAATCTCTCTACTCCATCATCATGTGGGGAGCTGCACTCTCACCCCCATAACTTTAAATAGCCTAACTTCAGAGTGTTGCACAACACTGAGTTAAAGAGAAAATTATCTCTATTTATACATAACATTTGACAAAACTATGACATGATTAAACCACATATCAGATCATTATTATGATGAAACAAGAAGTTGACAAGCTTAATGAATCATATATAGACATATAAAGACAAGAGTGCCTCAAAGAGAAATTACTGATGCCAGGGCAAGGAATAGAGAATTGCTTAATAGTTTGCTGTTGAATTTGAGAACAGCACAGTAAGTTCAAAAAGAATGCATTAGTTATATGACTAATGCAAGTGATACAGAATTTCCTAAAATATTCAGTACCAACTACCCTCCCCCGAAAAAAAAATGTTGCACTGCATGGACTGTGGAATAGACGTAATCTTCAGTACATTCTTTTACTGTTTCAGTATCGTGGAGTCAGGTTTGCAAAATTAGTGTTTTGCTGCAATTTAACAAATCTGAAGATGATTAAAATGTCAGAAATTACAGAAAAAGCATGCCACAAGACAGCTGTTCCTCAGAAAGAAATAGTTACGCAAACCTAAGTTACAGTAATATTGTGTTGTAGATATAGTAAGGGGTAAAGCAATTGTTACTAGTAATAAAACAAACCAAGATGATCAAGCAGTTTCTGCTACATGCATCCAGAAAAAATAATGAAACTCTTTAAATAAATACATCTTCCTACTGCAGGCAGAGAGGAAGAAATGTATATTGGAAGTCCCTCATTTTCCATTATGATTTGTCAATTGCACTTGATTCTGCAAGGATATCTCAATGCAGTGACAGTTTTAACACCTCTTAAGTAGTGTGGGAAGAGGGGACTGTCAATTCCTCTTGGACTACAAAAGAAAACCCTGAACAAAGGCCTGCAGTTTAGCTACTTTTCTAGCTGTAGCTGGATAACTTCTAAGTATGGTGTAAAACAAGCTCTGAGCCAAACATCAATGAGGGCAATTAGAGACAGAAAAGAAGCAGTCCTTTTACAGAAGGTATACAAGATGACAGTGACTCACACAAATCCCATTATATGTCAATGGCATGGGAATTCACAGTTACTTTCTTATGTCTGGCACGAGTCATACAAAGCAGACTTGAAATGCATCATGGGAAAGAGAAAGGGTTGAGGAAGCACAAGATGACATTAATACATTAAGCCCCATTGGTAGCCATGTTGAGGAAAACAGGATAAAATTACAAATAAAGCACTTAGGCTGATTTTGAGGTGTGAAAATAGGTCAGGAAACAGAGACAGGGTGAAAAAAACATTTTTTTTTAGTTCTAGGGTGAAGTTTTCCATTAAATCAGAATTCATTAAATTAATTTAAGGGAAATCTTATAAGAAGTAGGGTAAAAAAGCGGCTGGTCAAACAGGATTTGCGGCTTATCCAGAAGACAGGGAAATGAAAAGACTACACACCAAACAATACTATCAAATATTAAAATCTAAGTTCCTGCATTAGATGTCATTGGACATTAACCTCTTTATCAGTAATCTGTCAGGAACAACAGGTTTCATGTCACGTATTACACAATTTAAAATTCTACCAAGCAGCCTAAGTTGTATTTTGGTGTTGATAACAAACAAATTCATGTAACGTCTCTTCTCATTTTAAATGTCCCTTGCATTCTGAGAATAGCACTATAGTATAATGCTTGAGGAGTTAGGCAGCAGACTACAGAACTGGGTTTGAAACTTGTTTTCTTTAGTTTACATAGTGTGTGACCCTGAACAATGCCTTTAATTAATTTATTTTCCTTCCAAGACTCCCTTGTTAAAAGAGCTTGAATGTCCTGTCGGCCCACTGGCTTACCTACAATCAAACAAAAAACATTAATACAGAAATAAATTGGTCATATGATCCTGCTTTCTGAAAATCTGTAACAGTCTGGGATTTACTGCTGAGCTGTTCTTGGACCCTGGTTCCTCAACAGTAAACTGAAATCCTTAGGATCTGCTTAGATTCCTAAAATGTGTGCTCCACTGACCTGAAATAACATACTGTATTCACCCAAGGCAGTGATATGGGTTTCTCTGCTGACATACCTCATGTCTAAACATTTATTTCCTGTCATATTTATTGAATTCCAGATGCATTTGTAACAGAAATCCTATTAAAAACAGCTATATCCAAAGGGAAAGTTGATGAGGAATAAAATAAGATGTATGAACTACCTCTGGAAGTGTTTTTTTCTTTTCTCAAAAAGTGCAAACAGCATCCTGCAGAAGTGCCTGCCCCTGTATCTTCTGATGCCTGAACAGATTTAGTGGTACATCCCGGAGGTTACAGTGAGTGACTGAAACATGATATATGAAATCCATCCATCCACAACCCTTTTTCCATTTTTCATGTGGGGTTGGGGGTGTCACTTCAACAGTAATAATCATCTAGAGCCAAGGTTTACACTGCTGGATGGTTAGCCCTGCCGCTGTAGTTCTTTCACACCACACACTTACACCTTTGTCTAGTTTAAAGTGTCCAACCCACCTACTGCATGTCTTTGGAATGTAGGAGAAAAGTGGAGCACCCAAACGAAAGCCATGCAAACACAGGGAGGACATGCTGATTCCACACAAAAGGCAGCCCTGCCAAGAATCAAATAGGGAACCTGTTGCTGTGAAGTAACAACACTAACCACTTCACCACTGTGCCACTGAAACACAGTTAATCAAATTAGTTTCACTAAAATTTGTGTGTAACTTAATTATAATATACCTGAACGTGCCATTTAGCTGGGGGATACAAAGGATCATCTTCACACACATTTGATGTCAGGGTTCCACCTCCTTCCCCACTACAGTATTCAGTAAAATGGATTCAGTGAATGATATTTTGATTAGCTGAGTTGCAATACCCTGAAGTAGCCCACAGGTATCTTTAACTGCAATAATTAATTCACTACTGTGCAATTTTATAAAATAACTGTCATACCTACAGTAACTGGGAAATGTCTGAAGAGCTGTATAACTGAATAATTTGCATCTAGAATAAAGCAATTACATATTGTTGGATTGGTCTGTACACCAACAAAATGGCCAGTATCAGTTATAGGCAAACATGATACTAACCTGTAGACACTCACCAGTCCAGATCCTTTCAGTTATCGAGAACTCGTATGGGACCTGGTGCCATGTTACTTTGACATCCTCCTACTTCAGACCAGATTATAAAAGCATATAGCTACTTCAAGCATGTTTACATTGCCCTTCAAATTATTTTACCAGCCTTTCAAAACTCCATTATTCCTTGTATCATTTTATTATGATTGCAATCTCATAAAATAAATGAATGCTTCATTTTTACCCTTTTTTGTCATACAGCTGTTTTAATCCTGATCAGAGATCCATTTGTAAAACCCGTTTTCACTTTCTTAGGCAAAATCTCAGGACATATTTTACCCCTTGCGTTTTTTTCATCATGTAGTAATTAGTGTTTAACTGGATGTCTATTTTCTTCTTTTTTTGAGGATTCCACCACTATATTAGTCTGGCAGTTAGTGCAGAGTGTTAAGGCTCTGAGCTGTTAATTAGATACTTCCTGTAGTCAAAGATGCAGGGTTTGATTCCTTTCACCTCCATTTGCTAAGAGTGTGACTCAAACAAAGTCATTTAACCTGACACTGTTCATGTCACCCCTGAAAAGGGACACTTTGTCTAGTGGGCTTACCAGGCTAACAAATAGATAAAATAAAATTAAATAAACTAGTTGATTAATTAATATCTGAAATTAATATTTGAAAACATGAAGCATCTTGAATAATCAATGATTACTGCTACCACTATTTCCATACAGTAGTGTTGCATATCCTTAAAATCCTCATGAACTCATATCTGTCTCAAAATATTATGTTTCCTTCAGTCGTCTCTGCTATGTGGTGCTTAAATATCATATTTCTCAGACAGACAGTAAAGTGGCATGGCAGAATGTCTAGAATTAGTTGGGGTAAGACTGAAGTTAGTAACAGTGGGCAGTACAAGATTTTCTCTTTTTCTGCTATATTCTCATCTGCTAAATTGCTAAAAACCACTTTGAAATCTAAATGTTAAATTTACCTTATGGTTCTACATAAAACAATATTACCAGCTGTAACTGAAAAAAATGTAGGCTCACTGACTCCAGGAAGTCCACTAAGGCTGAATGAAAATCTTCCTGTAGTCCCCTTTTTAAGATGTTATTCATATTTCACTGTTGCAGTCATTGAATTTGGGTTATCTGCTTGCAGTAGCCCTCAGTCGGCCTGATTAACAAAGTCTTGGGTCCTACGTCGGTTGCTGTCTCTTCTTTCATGACATCAGGTTGTCAGGGGTATAAAACATGCAGCCAACATCCTTACATCAGTCTTTCTAGCCGTGCGGTGCCCGAAGCAGAAGCAGTTCGCAATTGCCAGTCGGCCGACTCCTAAAATTTTCATTTTTGAGTTTCAGAACCAAAGTCTTCAACTAAAAGCTAAGTACCTCATTGGGGAAACTTTTTCTTGCTGTAAACCGATGTCAGTAAAAGTAAATAATTGCATTTCTTGTGGAAAACAAATACCTCATAAAGATTTTCATTTGTACTGTATTCCTTGCCTAGGCCCTGACCACGATGTACCTCGCTGTCAGTTTTATGCCTTATTTAAACCACAAACTATCCTTCATCTGTATATTTGCGCTTCTAAATATTTTGATGCTTGGTTCAATTATCCTGATATGTCTTTGGTAAGCTATCTGACTACCAACATTCTGAAAAAAAACACAAAGATAAAGATAGAAACAGGCCGCCCAGTTCACCGGTACTCAATGAGGTGCTTTCGCAGCCCCTGATACCCGCTACTTCAGATTCTCAGGCCTCTACTGAGACCCATTCAGAGTCCAGTATGCCGCGAGATGTTTCAACTGTGGAACCTGCGGATGTCTCTAGCTTGGATGGGTCTGGAGCCGCTGTGCAGGCACCGGCTTCTGAGGGTGTATTCAGGCCTACTGACTTGTATATTAAACTGACACCATCTTCTTCTTCAAGGCCTAAAACTCGATCCATGCCTAGTAAACCAATGCCCAGACCGCATGTTCAGGCCTCTATGCCTAAAAAACAAATGATAAGAATGGCTGAAGACCTCATTACTTTAATCAGGGGAATCCAACCTTCCCTCTCTGAGACCTAGGACTGAGTTTGCTTATGATACTTCTAACCAGGATTCTGAAATTTCTGCTTCCTCTGATGACCAGGATTTACCCTTATATACCTATGAGGATTCTGATGCTGAGGACTCTGTTCCCTCTGCCCCCCCAGAGGATTTCTCTTTTGGTGAAACCTTGCATACTCTCAGGGAGCATTTTCATTGCAAAAGTCAAGATTTATCTGATTCTGAAAAGAGGCTTAGGGATTTCTTACTCCTACCCCAGCACAGACCTTTAGCTATACCTCCTTTACTGGACATTGTTTATGATGCCTTTTTGGAATCTAGCACGGCCCCTGACTCTTTACCTCCTACTTCCAGAAAACCTGATAGATATTACAGGGTTCCAGACTCTCACAGGTTCCTTTTCAAAAATCCTACTGCAGATCCTGAAACCATTTCATAGGGACCCAAGGGCATTAAAGCTACCACTGCCAAAAATCCTACCCCCTCTGATAGAGACTCCAGGGCGCTTGATAAATGGAGTTATACACTTCTGCAACTTTGGCCATTAGGGCCTTGAATTGCCACTTTCATATGTTAAAGTATCAGCAGCATAATATTGGATTGCTTAAACAGAAAATGACGTTGATTCCTGATTGTGCTGAAAATAAGGATTTGCAGGATTTAAAGCATTCTGCTGAACAAATTGGTAAACATACATTGCAATGTGGTTTTGATTCACTAGAAACATATTGCAGGGCTGTGGTAACTGGGTCTGTATTTAGAAGGCATGCTTGGCTTAAGGAGCAGTCCTTGCCAAATCATGTTAAAGCGAAATTACTGGATGCTCCCTTAAATCAGGACCACCTCTTTGGCAACAAGGCAGAAAAAGTTCATAAAAAGATGGAAGAAAAAGCTAAATCTATGCAAACTGTTAAAGATTTTTTTTTTTTTTTTTTTTTACAAGTACAACCTCCAAGATTTAGTAGGCATTGGCCTTCTAAGAACTGGTCTTTTCCTGCCTCTTCCAGACCTTCTCAGTCCAAACCCAGATCCAGCAGAGCACCCAGGCTTCAGTCCCAGGGGACGCACAGGACTAAGCAGTGGGGGGACCTCCACTTCCAAATCTGGGAGTAATAAAACTCCCCCTATAGTATACTGTCTCAATGACTTCTTTTTAAAACTTCCAAGCACTTCTCAACTGACTGCCCCTTGGGGGAAAAGATTTCACTTCATGCAAAGAACTGGGGACCCATTACCCAGGACAATTGGGTTTTAAATATTTGTCCCAAGGATACAGTTTTCACTTCCACACGTTACCAACTCCAAGCGGTTGGCCGGCTCTACCATGTAGCCCAAAAGCAAGTACTCTCTCTTAAGCATAGGGGCTATTCAATTGGTACCAGAAGAGGAAAAGAGACAAGGTTTCTACTCAAGATTTTTCCTGGTACCCGGAAAAGACAATTCATGGTGTCCTATCCTGGACCTGTCTACTCTAAACACCTTTTTGGTGATTCCAATATTCAAGATGCTGACTCTTCACCAGTTGCTTCCCATGCTAAGCAAAGATGCCTGGTTGGCAACACTAGTTTTAAAGGAAGCATACCTGCACCTCCCAATCAGGGAATCTTGCAGAAGATACCTACGCTTCAAAGCAGGCTACATGCACTATCAGTTCACTTCACTGCCCTTTGGCTTATCTACTGCTCCCAGGGTATTCCAAGGTGCCTAGCTCCAGTCATTGCATTTTGCAGGCAAATAAATATTCAAATATACCCATACCTGGACGATTGTCTAATTCAGGCAGAAAACCAGGACATACTTTTGAATAATCTGGCTTTTATACAAAGGGTGCTAACTTGTCTGGGGTACACCATAAATGAAAAGAAATCACACCTGGTACCCTGTCAACAAATTATATTCCTGGGAGCAAACTTGAATACAACTTCCCAGATGGCTTTCCTCACGCCAGAGAAACAAATTCATTTGACAACCTACTTCAAACAAGTGGCCACAAAAAACCCTGCTATCTGCAAGGCAAATACTACAAGCCTTGGGGTTCATGGCCTCCTACATCCTTCTAATTCCATATGCAAGATTGCATATGAGGAAACTACAATGGTATCTAAAAAGCCTATGGTGTCAACATTCTCAGGATCTAGAAGCAATGATTCCTATCATTCCTTACCTGCGCCTAGAGTTCCTTTGGTGGGCAGAAGCCTGCCACCAAAACAAGGGACTACCATTCACACTACCCCCTGCCACCCAAACCCTAACAACAGATGCATCAGACTATGCATGGGGGGGGGTGCACACCTGGCAGGGAAGTGCATTCAGGGCAAATGGAATCCAATTCAAATGCACCTTCACATCAATCATAAAGAAATGTTAGCTATACAGAATGCTCTGACAGCCTTCAAGGACCACATTCTTCCAGGACAATTAATGGTAAAGATGGACAACACCACTGTTATGTGGTACATAAACAAGCAGGGGGTTACACATTCTTACCCCCTCTGCAGACTAGCCATGCCATTGTGGAACACAGCCTTGAGCTACCAAGTACATCTACAAGCTCAATTCCTGCCAGGAAAAGTAAATACACTGGCAGACGGACTAAGCAGAAACCTCATGGACCCACACAAGTGGAAACTGGAACCAAGGATTTTCAACATGTTGAAAAGCAAATGGGGGAGCCCAGATATAAACCTATTTGCCTCCCCCCAGAACTATCAATTGGAAAAATTTTGTGCAAGGGCTCCCCACAGACAAGCTTATGCCTTTCCTCCTCTGCCTCTGCTCTCCAAAGTACTACTAAAGATCAAACAAGACAAATCAAGGATGATTTTGATTGCACCAGACTGGCCATGCCAACACTGGTACCCCCTCCTGCGCAGTGTGTCACTGTGGGCCCCATGGCACCTGCCTCAGACTCCTACCCTGCTGTCTCAGCAGGAAAACCAGGTTCTACACCCTCAGCTTCAAACACTGAACATAGCAGCCTGGCTAATTACCTAAGCTCTCCTTTACCATTCCTCGGTAAACCAGTGACAGATGTCATTTTAGAAGCAAGGAGGCCTAGTACTAGAAAATCTTATACTGAAAAATGGAAACGATTCTGTGCCTGGAATCAATCTCAAGGGATGAGCACAGCAGTGCCCAATTTACCTCAGATTTTACAATACTTAACTGAGATGCTTCACAAGGGCCTGTCTTTTTCCAAAATAAAAATTCACGCCTCAGCCATTTCAGCTCATTATAACACAGAACCTCCCCTGTTCTCTCATCCACTGGTCAAGCAATTCTTCAGAGGGGCCAAAAAAATTAAGACCACCCAGGAGATCTCCAACTTCAGCCTGGGACCTTAACTTTGTATTGGAAAAAACTCACCCTTTCTCATTTTGAGCCAGCTGCTACTGCAGATTTAAAATTCCTTTCTTGAAAAACAGCTTTCCTTTTAGCCATCACTTCAGCAAGAAAGGTATCTGAATTACAGGCCCTTATGGCAGTGGAGCCTTTCATCATCTTTCATGCAGACAGGGTGTCCCTCAGGACTAATCCCTCTTTCATGCCAAAGGTGGTATCCAGTGTGGCCTTTAATCAGTCCATTCATTTGCCAACCTTCTTTCCTAATCCACAGAGCAAAGAGGAATGGATACTGCACTCCTTAGATGTGCACAGACAACTTAGATTCTACTTGGACAGGACTAAACCTCAAAGGAAATCTGAACAACTGCTGGTGGCATTTGCTGCAGGGACAGAGGGGAAGACTATTTCAAAGCAAACCGTCTCCAAATGGGAAAGCCATTGCATTCATTTCTGCTATAAGCACCATGGAAAAACTATCCCACAGGGGATCAGACCCCATTCAACCAGGGCTGCATCTACCTCTACAGCCTTTCTCAGAGGCATGCCTACCAGGGAAATCCTAGAAGCTGCTACCTGGAGTTCTGTACATACTTTCACCAAGCATTACCATTTGCCAATTATCTCTAAATCCAGAGCTGGCTTTGCCACAGTAATTTTGCAGGGCCTTATAGCTGGTCCTAATGCTATCTAAATTCCTCCTCCCATCCTTAGCTTTGGGAATCTACCCAAATGCAATGACTGCAACAGTGAAACACGAAGAACATAGTACAGTTGTGTACACTTACCATAAATGTAGATGTTCGAGTGTATTCACTGTTGCAGTCCAGGTTACCCTCCCTCCAGCCCCCTGACTTCTTTTGGCTATACCTCTTCTCTCCTTTTCAATGCTTAAAAGCTTTTTGGTGTATTTGCTTTGTTGTTGGAGGTATAACCTTGTATATTTATAGATTTAATTGCTCCCCATTAGGGGAGAACCTGACATCTAGGGCAAGAAAAACTGATGTAATGATGTTGGCTGCATGTTTTATACCCCTGACGACCTGACGTCACTGAAGAAGTGACAGCAACCGACTTAGGACCCAAGACTTTGTTAATCAGGCCGACTGAGGGTTACTGCAAGCAGATAACCCAAATGTAATGACTGCAACAGTGAATACACTTAAACATTTACATTTATAGTAAGTGTACACAACTGTACTTTCCTCATCCTCCATTTGCTTTCAGTGTGACTGAAAGCAAGTCACTTAAACAGACAATATTTCTGGGTCATCCCTGAAAAGGGATACTTGTGTCTACTGAGTTTACCCAGTTAACTAATAAATAAATAAATAAATAAACAGATAAATAAGAACTAGGTATTCTGTTTTGCACCTCTGTTTTCAGAAAGCTGTTTAGCATCATATTAACTGATCTGGTTTCCTAAGTTTAAAGTTAACAATTCTTGTATTTTTTCTTTATTTCGTTCATATAATTCTTTTACTTTGTCAAAAAGTAATTTCTATCACTATGTTCTAAATCTTCCAGTGCATCATTATATTATTATTTTATATTTTTCTTTCTCTACTTTTCCCACATCATATTGCCACTTATATATGTTTCCTTAAATATCATCCACCATTCATAGGATCATAGGAGATTACTAGGCTATCGACAAGGTCATTTTAAGCCTAGCCATTTCAAGCCAATGTAATTACTAGTCAATATCCAAGGTTGCATTTAGTGATGACTGCCCATGTCCAGGATGGTTGTGGGCACTATGCCCAGTAAGAATGTATGGTGCCCCATCCACTCATCTAGGTTTCTTTGAACAGTGTCATACAGGTGCTCTGTTTCACATGAATTGGTAGCCTGTTCCAAGGACATGGCAGTCGTTAAGAAATAAGTCTGTCCCTCCAGCATGCCCTTTTTACGTTGCAGGGCATACATAAGTCCCTGGAATGGGTAGCCTAGACCCATTTGATTTAAGGTTATGCAGTAAGTTCATTAGATTTGTATCTTGGGTTGCTCTGTAGGCCAGACATAAGTCTTCCCTAAGATGTTTATGTGATACAGAGTAGAGTGACAGGGATTTTAGTTAGTCCATGTAAGGCACATCCTGGAGGCCCTTGATCTTCTTTGTTGAAAATCTCTGAGACCTCTGTAATTGCTGTAGATGTTTAGCACAGCACATACTGAATGGGGTGTTATACTCAATTATGGGCCAGATAAGTACCATGTATAGGGGGTTATAACTTCTTTTCCTCTCGAGTTGATGCCTTTACTAATCAAGTGAGCTATGTGGAAAACTTTCCTTACAACGGTAGACACATGGTGGTATAAGTTAAGGTCGTGGTCAACCTGTGATCCTAGGTTCATTACCACTTCATGGGTACTTAAGGTATTGTTATTGATTTGATAGTGTGAAGGGACATTGTGCTGAAGGGAATAATTTCTTTACATTCAGTTTGAGACCATGACTAATACACCAGTCGCTGGTCTGTGTGAGACCATCCTGGAATATACTGACATCATTTGGGGATTCAGTTATTGCACCTAGTTTGCAGTTGTCTGCAAACTCTGTCGGCTACAACCTTTAGCTTTGACTTGAACTTCTGACAAGTATATACCAAACAGTAGGGGTCTCAGCACTGACCCCTGTGGCACCTCTCTGGTAACAGGTCTGGTGGTTAACGTGGAGTCACCCACTTTGATACTGTGTGTCCGGTTTGTGAGCCAGTTGGCAACTCATCTTACAACGACCATTTTTTTATAAAATGTTCTCATAGTAATATAATCTTCCATCTTCATTCCATGCTTTCTCATTTATCCTTTTTATTCCTTTGAATATTTTTATATATTTCTTGTTTTCCTTCATCTCTAGCCATATTGCAAGATGATCAGAAAATCCTGTTTCAACTACCTCCCCTTCTCCTATAACTAAACCTTCTGTTACTAAAAAAATAATCTGTTTCAGTTCTATACATGCCCCTTTTGTAAGTCCATGAATTTTTGTCCCAAAGTTTTAACTTACCACATCTTATAACTTCTAAAAATGTTCTTATATCATTTCTTTTCTTTTTACTCTTGCCTCTTAGATTACGATTAGAGTCTCCTGTTATTATAATATTCATATTTATCAATGCATAGTCTAAAATCTGATGAAATAAGCTTTCCCTTTCTTTACAATTAGTATAAGCATATAATGTTATAATTCTTTATACTTATTTTTTCCATTTGAAATCTGCAATTGCGAATCTTCCCATTTTATGCAAAAGTTAGATCTAGTATCTTTATTGCATTTCTACAGAATACAGCTATTCCAGAACATCTCTCATTTACTCCCATAGTTTCTCTGTTAATATTTCTTTATTTGTTAAAAATCTTGTGCCTTCTAATACAATTACATCCACATTACATGTATTACACCACTACAAAATCCCTGTTCTTCTTACTATATTCTTAATATTATTCACATTTACAGAAAGCATTCTAAAATTTTCATTTTCCCCTGACTCTTAAGTTCATAGCTAATTACTAGGCCATTCTAAGCCTAGCCAATTTCCCTCCCAAAGATAAGAATCAAAAACTGTATTTTGTGTCTGTGAGTCAAGCACTTTAACTATTACACCAACCCCCAATCATTAGTTGCATATCTTCTTTTTCATCCATTTCCTTTCTTTTTTTCTTTTGTATTTATCCCTTTAACTTTTCTTTTTCTGTCTTTTACCTGTTTACCTATGCAATTCTTTTTTTACTACCTCCCAATTTATGTCTTCTTCATCATTTATTTAAGAACCTTCTTCTATGTCCTCTTAATTATTTTTTCATCATCTATTTTTTTTCTATTTCTACTACTTCTAAATGTTCTTCTCTTTGTTCATTTTATTCTTTCTTTTTATTTTTCCTTAGTCTTGTTTTCATTTTTGCAATCCATTTATAAATGTGCAATTTTGTTAGAGTTATAATATTTCATTTCGCATTGCTTTGCATCATGTCCCATTTCCCCACAAATATATTGCATTTTCTTTTGTCACACTTATTAAATGTCCTTCTTTTCCACAAAAAAAAAGAATTTTTTTGAGTTGTCCTCAGTATTTTACAACACCCCTATTCCTCTCCACATTTATCATGCTTGGTATATATATATATATATATATATATATATATATATATATATGGTTCTACCTGACTTCGTCGACAGCGAGAGAGAAGACAGCGGAATTTGAGCCCAGAAGATCGAAAAAAAAGAAGACCGACGCTAATCGCGAAAGTGGCAGACATCACAATGCATGCAGAAGACCGACCGACGTGACAACACACCAACGCCGAGGAGGATGCCGGAAGGGGGTGTGTGAGTATGCGGTAGTGACGGCTAGGGTGTGCGAAGCAGTGCAGGTGGTGTGTGAGATTGATTGGATAGGTGGGTTAAGTGAGTTAGGGTTAAGGCAATAGGGGTTAGGCTAAGGGAGTTAGGGGTTAGGTAGGTAAGTGTGCGAGCAAAGACTGAGAGTGAGGTAGGTAAGGTTTAGTGTGGGCTTGTAAGGATTTTGTGTGTTTGTTGTGTGTGTGGTTTGTGTGATGTTTGGTGTGTTTGTGTTTTTGTGTATTGTATGGTGTTGTGTTTGTCGTGTGTGGTGTGTCATCGGTTATCGTGTTTGTGTCCATATATATATATATATATATATATATTTCTCTTTCTATTTTTAATGCAATATTACAATCCCAGCCACCAGTCCATAAAGTCCTTTTTGCCGTAAACTTTTGCAATGTCCAGTACTTTTTTACATAAAGTTTTCAAATGTCCTTTCAAAATCTCTCTATCTCTGTTTGAAATTGTGCACAAATGTTTTGTCTCCCTGTTAAATGCTTTTATCACAAAAAGATTCCATGGGTTACAGTCTTTCTTTTTTCATATTCTCCAAGAATATTTCCCATGTAAACAAAATGCCTCAAATATAATGTCACAAAATGTCTCTGTTAATAAGAATAAATTGCCTTACCTCATGTGCTTTTACACCCAAAGGAGCTATTAAATTGTCACACACTTCATACCCTGTCCATTTCTTTGTCTCCTTTACTTTGAATACTAACCATGTACTTCTGTTTTTCATTTTCTTCTGCCTTCTTTTCTGCTGCTTCCCTTTTGCTTTCTTTTACTGTCTCTGCATATTTTTTTCTTTTCCATCTCACCACTATTCTTCAGAATTGTCTCTGCCTCCTTCTTTTGTACTTTCTTTATAATGTCCCCCCAGGAAACATCTTCTTCATTTTCTGGCTCACTCTGCATCACTATTTCTTTAAGTAAATCATCCCACAACCCTACCAGCTGGTGGGTTGTAATTATACAGCCATCATTTGCTGACTCATCTCCATCAAAAAGATTTCTTTGAAACATCTATCATAACACAACACAACCCTGCACACATTCTTGGGTCTCGGTATTTGCTTTCTCCTCCTTTCCTCAGAATCCTGCACACATTCTCTGGTCTTGATATTTTCTTTCTCCTCCATTCCTCTCACCTCTCCAGTACCTCCCTCTCTCTTCATCTGCCTCCCTGTTTCTCTCGGCTGCCTCTGCACCTGGAATGGAAACAAGAAGTACTCCTGCAAGCTGGGTCCCACTTGCAGTAATAATGAGTTGGGGAAGTTCCCCAGTGTCTTGATCAAATTTCCCTTAGTCAGTATGACTATCACCTCGTGTTTCCCCAGAAGAAAGGTCATTGGCCTAGTGGGACTGAGCTGATCAACAAAGTGTAAAGAAATAAATAAACAACATATAATGAAATATAAGGAAATATGCAGCATACAAACAATATGCAAATTGCATGTTTTATTTTATGTAAAATAAGTTTTTAGTAATAAAACAATGTTTGTTTCAATTTACGAATAATCCAAATAACTGCAAGCAGAATAAAGATACTGAGTTAGAAAAATGAAGATTGGTGAAAGAAAGAAGAAAAAAAGCAAATAATTTCTCCACCTTTCTCCATACTTTCCATCTTTGATTATATCTTTTTTTCTACTTTACCTATTATCTGTGTACACAATATAACATTTCTTAGAATGATAGTAACTTAATATGAATATTGAGGCAAATGTCAAGGGTCATGACAATAAAAAGTAGAAAAATCCTTAATGGACATCAGAAACTTTAGAAACAATATTAAATCAGACATATTGGTTTATGAAGTAGAATATGATGAAACACATGTAAGATAAGGAAGGAAAAGGTAGAAGAAAGAATGAGCTAAAAATATATAATATCTGAAATATTCTGTAAACCATATTTCATTGTTCAAATATTCTACAACAGTATGTTAACAAAATACCATAAGGGAAAAGTAAGGGGGGAATTAACAAAAGTTACTGCCGAGTGTACACCTCATGTACACCTTGTGGTAACCTTTTTGAACTCAGAGACAGCCCTAACACAGCTCAGCATGGTGCTTTATCATAAAGATGTACAGCACAGCATAGGGTTAGCCCCACAGCCATGGCGTATGCTAATGAGGCAATCTGGTCGAGAGGCTTATGCTAAATAGCCATTTATTCTCTCACTCTCACTCTTAGAACCATCTCTAGGAAGGTATCTATATGCTGAGCAATTCATGAAATAGCTCAGGCATGTAGGTCATATAGGCCAGACCTCCCACTTCACAGTAATGAACATGGCCGTTGCAGTGTTCTTGCATCATGGAATAGGTAAGTACTGGAGAGTTTAGTAGAAAGGGAGGGTCAGGAGGTGTGTGAGTGAGTCTATGCAAGTGGCGTATGAGTGTGTCTGTGTGTCTGCCTTGGTGGCAGCATTAGGGGACTGACTGAGGATGTCATCTAGGTGTCTGCATGTGTATGTGAATGGATGAATGGATGACAGTGTGAGTGTGATGAAGTGGGTAGGGGCTTTTGTGTGTATGTATATGTGTGATGTGCATCTGTGCGTACGTTTAAGTGTGGGTTGGGGTGGCTGTCATACTTTCACATACTCTTAGACTAACAAGTATAGTCTACAACATTGGGTGTCAGGAGCCACTAGCTACCAGGGATACTAGTCTTGTGCATCTAAACAATACAAGGAATGAGAGGTGGAGAAACACTAGCAGTCAGTCCCTGCAAGGAGTGTATGTAATCATTTAAACAGCCACAATTGCAATTACAGTTGCTTAAGTCACATTCAGTGAATGGTGATATTACTATAACGGGGCATAATCAGCATGTTATAATGGTTGCTGATCAGTACTTGCCTTGCAAGGCTAGAAGCAGTAGAAAAAATCATTTAACAAAAATAAGTGACATATGCTTTTGAAAAGGAACTTAAAAAGTATGCCTTCTCTGTGTATGCTAACTTGATTTTTTTTAATTAGTTTGGACTTTCCCAAAGTACTGTAACAATCATACCATTACTGGCATCAGTGAAAAAGACAGCTGAATAAATAAACTGTATGTATTTATTCACTTGAGCCTTGTAAAACATTGATGATGATGTGAAAGACTGTTTGCTTAGATGGCTATAAAGTTTACAGTGTATTTTACAACAGGATGAATTCACACTGATTGCTTTTACGACCAGTAGGTGTAAACATGAAGCCTTACAGTGTTCCAAATCAATACATTTAGTATTACATATATGTAATCAGTCACAGCATTTAAGACATACTACAGGAAACAATGTTCAAATTATCAGACAAAGACATTTGTATTTTTAAACTGTAGAATAAAGTATTTCACATAGCTATTTAGTCTTATGGATTTGCATTTTTTTTCATCCTTTCAGTCACCATCACAGGCAGGTTGCACAGTAGGCATCAACAAGTACACCAGAGTCATCAAAGGCTATGGTTCTAAAGATGTTGGCGCAAAAAGGCACAAAAGGTTTGGGATGATCACAGCAATATCTCTGCACTAAATCTAACCCAGCTCAGACAGAACAGAACAAGGAAGCAATCAAAAAATGTGACAGGCTTCAGCAACAAATCAGCAGTCATAATTCCTAAGTGTAATACCAAGTCATATGTTTGCCCAAGTCTATGGATAGCAGAAGCAACTGCCTGAACAAACCTGAATCCCTTCAGAATGTAAAGGAATTCTCTAAAACTGACTGTCATACTGAAATCAACCAGCACGGGCCACTTGGGTGAGATTAAAACTGAAGAGCAAAAGAAGTCCCAGAACTCCTGAAAGAGCATCATCATATTGCCTGGTAGATAATACATGAGGAGGTACCTGCAGTTTGTTTTCTAGAGCCTATGGTTAATTCAAAAGAATTAGTAGTCCCAGTTGTAGGATTCTATGGATCAAAGACTGTACAATAGACTACAGCAACTCCCCCTAGACTGATCTAAGAAGTGATGCTATACTGCAGACAAGGCAGGTGGTGCTAAAGCATCATGTATGAGACCAATGTTATCTTTCATCTGGGTTTCTGTTGTAAACAGCTGATATGAACAGTGCAACATATTAGATAAAACACCAAGTTTATTGTGAATTGGAGAGCATGTCCCATTTATCTATACCAACTGACCAGAGAGATGTGGAAGTAGATAATGCAGGTCAGAGCTAGGATGTCCATGCAATGTTCCAGCCTACGGTGAACACTACAGAAGACCTGTACATTCCTTACCTTAAACCCTCAAGGCCCCAATGCTAGAGAAAGCAAAGACCAACACTGTATTTTAATAAAAAATAATTAGCCTCCTACAAACATGACCCATGTTTTGTGGTAATATGGGAAGTAGAAATCTAGACAAAGACAAAAACAATATGGGGACAAATGGCATGGCCAAGATGGTGAGAAGTCAAAAGCACTTTTTAGCTCTGCTTCATTTTAACATCTTTGACAGGATTTTTCCTAAAAAACTCAAATGGAACATTTCAAAATTTGATAGATTTATAGTTGAACATCTGCTAAAAGATTTACTACAAAAAGATAACTTTGAAAGTCTTTTAATTGTTTTTTCCTGTCAAGAAAACTAGAAAAAACTAATTGTCTCAGAATGAAGCACTCTAAGCCCAGTGTACAGGACAGTACTATGAAAAAAAGACATACAGACTATACTAAGTAACATCAGTGAGTTATCTGTATAAAAATTAGAAAGCAAAATGGACAATTTCAAAGAGGAATATAAAAAACAAGTTGAAGTGCTGAGTGAATTTCTTAAACAACAATCATCACAAATCTCAAATATGGAAGAGGAAATGTCTGATTTTGATGGATGATTACCTGAAGATGAGAATAACATTAAATTTCTTCATAAACAAAACAGTTTATTCTGGGATAAAATAGAAGATTTAGAGCACAAATCTAGAAGGAATAACGTTGGGATTAATGGGATTCCTGAAAAAGCAGAGGGAGACAGTATGATCCAATTCCTTAATACCTGGCTGCCTAAAAAACTTCCTGAAGCTATTTCCTTTGGCATCAAAAAGGCACATAGATCACTTTCTAACTCATCTTAAAAAAAAAAACAACTTCACCAAGGTAAGTGATTGTAAGATTTTCTCAAGTCAAGATAAGGATTTAGTCTTAAAAGCTGCATGGACTAATTATCCAATTAAAATTAAAGGAAATACTATAAGATTTGGCAATGGCTATTCTACATTAGTGATGTCCAAGAGAAAAGCATATGTGCCAGTTGTTAAATGCTTAAAGAAAAACAATATTAAAGCACAAATCTTGTTTCCAGCAAAAATAAGATTTATCTTCCAGAAGGATGGAAGATTTTTAACAGCATGGAAGATTCAATGGGCTTTATACAGAAAACAAAATCCTAGAAAAAAAAAACAGAAGAAATGGACTGGAATCTATCAACTTCTTTGAAGAGAAATGCAACAAGAGATGGTTGGTTAATAAAAGACAAAAACAGTAAAAACCTGAAGGACAAATGAAAATCAATGTATTTCATGGTTATAAATTCTTATTTATTTAGGTAAGCACTTGAATACTTATGAACAGGTGCTACATATTAGTTTTTACAAGGTAAATAATTTATTTCTTTCTTTCCCTACTTCAAATGGTTACTAGTTCCCTTTTTAAAATGTTAGAGTTTGATTCTTTTAAGTATATATGAAATTAAAGCCACTTATTTTCACTTAAAGTTTAAAAGGTTTAACTATTCATCTTATTAAAAGTTAATCATTTTTATGATGAAACGTATGTTAGGTGTTATAGTTTTCTACTTGTGCTATGTATAGCTCTGACTGTGTAGCTCTGAAATACCCCTTCAAATCGGGAAATCCAAATCTGCCCTGTTCTACTGAAAGAATCAACTAATCCCACTTGACTCTTGCCATCTTATGCCTGACCTGTGTATAAGACTAATGGGACTAAAAATGTTTTAACTGCTTGTATCTTACGACCATAGCCATGTAACAAAACTTCCATTTTCTCTGTTTTTGTATTATCTTTTGTTTATTCTCTTCCCATATATCCTTAGATGCCATATCAGAATAAGTTTTTATCCATACTCCTAAATGCTTCATTTTATTATGTCCCCATAAATATGGATATTGCTGAACCAATTCATATGTGGGTACATAATTACCGCTATTGCCTTTGTTTTAGCTTCATTTATTTTGTATCCCAAAAAGATCTGAAACTGTCTCAAAATGTTCCACAACACTGTAATGTCCTTCTGGTTTTGTGAGGTCTAAAATAATATCATCTGCAAATATAGACAGCTTTTCTTGACTACCATACCAATTATATCCTTTCATTTCTGAGTCCCAATGATGATGAAATGGGCAGAAGCTCAAGAAATAAGGAGCGACTGGAATTTTGGATGCAGGCCTTTAAGGAGAATAACAATAATCACAAAGAATATTATATCTATAAAGTAGCAGACAGTACGCCAAGAACTAAGCCAACATGGAATAGAGAAAAGAGATTCTGCTGAATGGGATGACTGCAATTAGGGATATTAGACAATAGATGAGAGGGGGCTGGAACTTATTGGAGAAAACTGACAAAGGAACCAAGGTATTGAGAGCAAATAATTAGAGAGGGAAAGATGATAGAATGGGAAAATGCCAAGAATTTATTTGGACTGCAGGTCAGAGATTGTCTTACCTTTCAAGGGTTGATATCAAATTATAGGCAAAGAGAAAGAAAGAAGGGGCTCCTAAATGAAAGACCAGCAGTGGTAGAGTTTTTAGTAGAATCTAGAACAGAAGCTGCCATGAAAAAAGGAATAATTAGTAGAGCATATAAAATATTACACGATAACTATAAGAATCAATCAGAGGAGGTTAAAAAGGATTGGGAAGAGAGACTGGATAAGCAATTCACAAAAGAAACAGTGGGCAAATATATGTATGTCTCTCAAATATGCAACAAAATCTAGAAGATTTAGGATTTCTGCTTGGAAATGTTTGCAAAGTTATTTTTATACCCATAGTTGACTTCAGAGAATATTTCCTCAGGTAGGCAATAAATGTTGGAGGTGTGACAGGGAAGAAAGCGGTAATTGGGTACATATTTTCTGGAAGTATAGTAAGTTGGTGGACTTTAAGGATTCCCTGCAGGATGCACTGTCGGAGATGCTAGGTGGGCAGACTGGTGTGATGAGGGAGATGATTTTTCTGAGGTATGATACAGAATCGGAATTGCCTAGACATATTATGGCCTTGCTGTGTCTAATTATGGTGGCTGCCAAAAAAGCAATTACTAGAAAATGGAAAATAAAAATCTAAACCGCCTATACTAGAAGTAGTGAATATAGTAAGAGAGATAAAACAACTGGAATTGAGATCTTTAGAAAAGGGTAGGAGAAAACTACATAGGAAAGAAAGTGGGAATTGTGGAATCAATAAATACAGGAGAGGAATCAGGTTTAAAAGAAGGCAGTATTTGAATGAGCTATGTAATGTTTGACTGACAATGACTAGGTAGATTATAAGTGATGTATAATGTTTGCAAATAAAATTATGTCAATATGGTTTATGATGTAAAATGCTTGCAACTAGGATTGTGTCGGTGTGGTTTGTTTTTATTGATATAAATGTACGATTGCCTATGGTTTAACAAAGATGCTTCTTGTTAAAAAAAGACAGGAATTGAATAATTTATGTAATGTTGCTTAGGTTATATGATATATAGCAATATATGTGAAGTATGTTTGCAAATGTGAACTTGTTAATACAGTTTGATTACTTTTATATAAATGTAAATTTGCCTATGTCTCAAGTGATAATTCAATCTTCTTCTTTCAGCTTTTCCAGGTTAGAGGTCGCCACAGTGGATCACCTGTTCGCTCATGACTGGCAGTGGAGTTTTACGGTGCCGTGTTGCCAGCCCGGTGCCCAGCCTTCCACAGAAGGCACACACATGCACGCACAGCTAGGGCCAATTTAGAGTGTCCAATCCATCTGCAGCATGTCTTTGGGATGTGGGAGGAAACTGGAGCACCCGTAGGAAACCCACACAACCACAAGGGGGACATGCAGACTCTGCATAGAAGGCACCCCAGCCGAGGATCAAACCGGAGAACCTCTTGCTGTGAGGTGGCAATGCTAACCGCTGCACCACCGCAGCCACCCTCTCAAGTGATAATTCAATAAATGTGCTAAAAAAAGAAACTTATGTTAGATGGCACACTTTCTGTTATTTTGGCATAGCTGAGTAATGTACTATTAAATATAATACAAGATATAACAAATTACACTAAAGAGGCATGTTAAGTTACACTCTGGGTTCTTAAAATGGTCCAGTAGTATGCTACTGATAATATACTTGACATGTAATAGCACCCAGGAAAGACATGCTATGTTACAAAGTATAAAAATGTAGATTTCCCAAATATAAAAGTTACTATTGGAATGGTATCATATAATTAAAGTAACACTCACACTTTTTACAAGTTAAACCAGGATCACACAAAACTGTCATACTTTTAATGCAAGTTTATATGCTATGTCTCCTTTACAAAATGACAGTCTGCTTTATATTAAACATCTCATACAAGTAGTGCTCACTGAATCATTAAATGTTATTTATTTTAGTCCAATGGCTTTTTAGTGGTTGGGATGCTTTGAGATGGTTTTTGATGGGGTTTTTTTGGTGTTTTGAAGGGATTTGAGGGACTGGTGTGTGGTGTGAAGGTGACTTGGATTTACCTGTGGGCAATTTTGTGTGCAGCTGATGGATTGTTCATTTTCTAGCCCTTATCATGAACACCAGCTTGAAACAACTTAGAGTCATGAGCACTTTTTTGATGCTGTGAGAGTTCTAAAATTTTAAGAATTGTCCATGTAGCTTCTTCCTATCTAAAAGTAAATAATCATAATATTTTTAATCATATGCTGTCAATGAACACAAGTTAGATAATAAGCAAAAGACAGTGATTTGCATTCTAAGCCACTGTCATTTATTGTATAGTTTTGAAGGCTTGCTGCTGATAGTATACTTGAAATGTAATAGCACCCAGGAAAGTTATACTATGCTATAAATAAAGTATAAAACTATAGTTTCTTACATATATAAAAATTATTATTGGAATGTTATCAACTAATTAGAGTAACATTCACACTTTTACAAGTTAAACATGGATAACCCATAGCTGTCATTCTTTTAATGTAAGTTTATATTCTGTCTCCTTTAAAAAACGACAGTCTGTTTTATTAAACATCCTATACAAATAGTGCTTACTGAATCATTAAATGCTTTTTCTTTAAATATAATAGCTTTTTAGTGGTTCACATACTTTGAAATATTTTTACTGTTTTTTAGTGGTTTGGAAAGTTTGGGGGATGGATGTCTGGAGTGGAGGTGACATGGATTCACTTATGAATGTTTTTGTGTGAATTGTGGCTGATGAACGGTTCATTTGCAAGCCCTTCTCATGAAGACCAGTTTGAAGCAGCTTAATTAAAATCATGAGCACTTTTGTAATGCTGTGAGAGTTCTAAAGTTCTAAGAGCTGTCCAGGTTACTTCTTCCTGTCTAAAAGTAAATAACCATAATATTTAGAATTATATGCTTAGACTGGGAAGACATGATCGACAGACCACGATGCTTTGCTGGAGAAAGCCTGCATCTGTCTCCCTTAGGATTCAGGCTTCTGACAAAGGCTCTTGCCTTCCCCATAGTGACCTTTTTAGGCAATGCCATGAGGTCAGAACTACCAACATGAAAATTTAATCAAAACCCAAATTAAAGGTCATGTTGCTAAATACTAGGAGTCCAAACATGGAGCTGCACTCACTGCAAGCATCCTTAACCCTGGAAGACACTGACATTTGTGCAGTCACAAAAACCTGTTTCAAAGTTGTGGAGAGCACCCCAGCCATACCAAGTTACTCATCCAATCATACATTCAGACCCCAAATTGCGGGCAGCAAAGCAAAAGGAGATGGAGCTGCAATATATATTAAAGACATGCACACCTTCAGGCTGGTCAAACAGTATAATGCATAGGAGACACTCCAGGTGCAGTTAACCATTGACAAGACCCCTGTTCATATCATAGCTATCTACAGGCCCCCAACTTTGACTCAAGGTGCCCACTCCACCTATCTGGACCTCTTCAAATCTATCAAGATTCAATCCTTTACCCTGATCTTGGGTAACTTTAACTATCCAACCATAGAGTGGAAGAACTACTCATGCCAAAACACAAATGCCCAAAGATTCTTTGATTTCATCAATGCAAATGCCTTGAACCAGCTGGTTGACACCCCCACAAGAGGTGATAATATCTTGGACTTGGTATTAACCAACATGAGTAACCACTGCAGCATCTCTACAGTGTCATCCTTCCTGGTAAGATCTGACCACAATGCAGTCACTTTCTAAGTCACCATCTCCCCCAAATTCCCCTAGCTAGAGTCAAACAAAAAAAATTCTCTAAAGCTGATTATTACCTCCTGAGGGAAGGTATAAACAACTTCACAGCCTCATCCCCGTCCATAGAAACTGGCACATATGTCCAAACCTACACCAAAGAAATATAAGAGAATTTATATAGCTGCATGGAATCAGGAATACCCAACAGGACAAAATCCTCCTCCTCAAGGAAGAGTAAACCTGTTTGATGGACATCTGCAATAAACAAACTCTATAATAAAAGGAAAAAGAATTGCTGTCCAGGGCTAAGAAGGAACAGGTGCTTAATTGGAAGCAATCTTTCTTTAGCCTGAACAGGCAAATAAGAGCACTAGTGAAATCCTCCAAAGCAAACTTCAAGTCTAAACTGGCCATATCTACTAAAGACAATCATAAGGCTTTCTTCACATATGTCTGCAATCTCAAAGGAAGTGCTCAGATCTGCTCAGAACTGGTGGTCAAGCACACCACATACACAAACACTGCAGATATAGCCAACCTACTGGCAGACAGGTTCAGTGAAAACTTCACCCCTCTGCCCCCCCATCAGTAAATCAGGACATCTTGGCACCTGCCCCTTCCCCTTATCTCTAGGGAGCAAGTCATCACTGCCCTCTCAAAGGCAAAAAATACAGCCTCCATGGGACCCAATAACATCCGAGGCTGGATCCTACATGACCTCAGGCAGGAACTTGCAGCACCATTAGGCACCCCATTCAACCAAAGTCTGAGTACCGGCTTAATCCCAGCTGAGTGGAGGACAGCCACTATCATCCCTTTTCATAAAGATGGAATGTCCATCGATACAGAAAAGTATTGACCCACCAGCCTAAATAGCCTTTTCTTCAAGGCCATGGAATGGATTATTATGGACCTCATTAACAAGGACATTGGCAACCTCCAAACACTCGATCCCACACAGTTTGTTTTCTTCAAGGAGAGGTCATACCTGTTAAATTTGGTTGACTTCTTTGAGACAGTCACCAAAGCCATGGACAAGGGGAATGCAGTGCACTGCACCTACCTTGACCGGGCCAAAGCCTTCGATACTCTTCCCCACTCGGGTTTAACAGATAAACTCTCTCAACTAGGCATCAATCTATATGTTACCAGATGGGTAGCAAACTGGCTCACTGATAGAACCCACCTAATCAAAATAGAGGAAGCCACCTCAAGCAGTAGAACCATAATGAGCAGTGTACCCCAGGGATTGGTCTTGGGGCTTCTGTTTTTGGGATATACTTTTCTGAGGTGCAGACCAAAACCAGTGGGCTATGGCTGATCACGTTTGCAGATGACTGAAAGCTGGGCACTGTCATCAATTCCCCTAGTGATGTGGACATCCTGCAAGAGAACATTTTTTTAGAAGTATGAACATTTACACAAATTTTAATAGGGCTAAAACAATGCTTTTACACGATCTAATGGCTATGGTTCTAGATTGCAATTTTATATACTTCGAAGGTGAACTATTTAGACAATGTAAGGGGGTAGCAATGGGGGGCATCTTGTGCCTTGATCTATGCTAATTTAGTGCTTCTCGATTGGGAAAACACTCATATTTTTCAGAGTCAGTTCAATAAATACATTAAGTTGTATTGTAGATTCTTGGACAGCATATGAAGGGGAATGAAGAACAAAGCCTGGATTTGATCTACTATTTGCAGAAGGTCAGATGGTAGTGGAGTTTGCGAAAAGGATGGACATGGCTGTGGTGAATACATATATTAACAAGCTGGAGGAGCATAGGGTGACATACAAGAGAGGAGGAAGATGCACACAGGTGGATTATATCTTATGTAGGAGGGCCAGTTTGAAGGAGATTGGAGACAGTAAAGTGGTGACCGTGGAAAGTGTAGTTAGACAGCATAGGATGGTGGTTTGTAGGATGATGTTGGTAATCAAGAAGAGAAGGAGGAGTGTAAGGGCAGCACCAAGGATCAAATGGTGGAAATTGAAAAAGGGTAATTGTGAAGTGGAGTTCAGGGAAGAGTTAAAACAGGGTGGCAGTAAAGAGTTACTAAATAGCTGGGTAACTACAGCAGAGCTAGTAAGGGAGATGGCTAGAAAGGTGCTTGGTATGACATCTGGACAGAGGAAGGACGACAAGAAGACATGGTGGTGGAATGAGGAAGTACAGTAGAAAGAGGTTGGCAATGAAGAAGTGGGATTGTCAGAGAGATGAAAAAAGTAGACAGGAGTATAAGGAGATGAGTTGCATGGCAAAGAGAGAGGTGGCGAAGGCCAAGGATAAGGCATATGAAGAGTTGTATGAAAGGTTGGACACTAAGGAGGGAGAAAAGTACCTGTACCAATTGGCTAGTCAGAGGGACTGAGCTAGGAAAGATGTACAGCAGGTAAAGGTGATAAAGGATAATGAGGGAAACCTACTCACAAGCGAGGAGAGTGTGTTGAGCAGATGGAAAGAGTACTTTGAGGGGTTGATGAATGAAGAGAATGAGAGGGAGAGAAGATTGGATGATGTGGGGATAATGAATCATGAAGTGCAGTGGATTAGCAAGGAGGAAGTAAGGATAGTTATGAAGAGGATGAAGAATGGAAAGGCTGTTGGTCCAGATGACATACCTGTGGAAGCATGGAGTTGTTTAGGTGAAATGGCAGTGGGGTTTCTAACCAGATTGTTTAATGAAATGTTTGAATGTGAGAGAATGCCTGAGGAATGGAGAAAAAGTGTTGTGGTACCAATTTTTAAGAATAAGGGTGATGTGCAGAGCTGTAGTAAACTACAGAGGGATTAAAGTGATCAGTCACAGCATGAAGTTATGGGAAAGAGTAGTGGAAGCTAGGTTAAGAAGGGATGTGATGATTAGTGATCAGCAGTATGGGTTCATGCTGGGAATGAGCACTACAGATGCGATGTTTGCTCTGAGAGTGTTGATGGAGAAGTACAGAGAAGGTCTGAAGGAGTTGCATTGTGTTTTTGTAGACTTAGAGAAACCATATGACAGGGTGGCTAGAAAGGAGTTGTGGTATTGTATGAGGAAGTCAGGAGTGTCAGAGAAGTATGTAAGAGTGGTACAGTATATGTACGAGGGTAGTGTGACAGCGGTGAGATCTGTGGTGGGAGTGATGGATACATTTAAGGTGTAGGTGGGATTACATCAATGATCAGCTCTGAGCCCTTTCTTATTTGCAATGGTGATGGACAGGTTGACAGACGAGATCAGACAGGAGTCCCCGTGGACTATGATGTTTGCAGATGACATTGTGAGAGTAGGGAACAGGTACAGGAGACCCTAGAGAGATGGAGATATGCTCTAGAGAGAAGAGGAATGAAGGTGAGCAGGACTAAGACAGAATATATGTGTGTGAATGAGAGGGAGGATAGAGGAATTGTGAGGATGCAAGGAGTAGAGCTGGCAAAGGTGGATGAATTTAAATACTTGGGATCAACAGTTCAGAGTAATGGTGAGTGTGAAAGAGAGGTGAAGAAGTGATTACAGGCAGGATGGAGTGGGTGGAGAAGAGTGTCAGGAGTGATTTGTGATAGACGAGTACTAGTAAGAGTGAAAGGGAAGGTCTACAAGAGGGTAGTGAGACCAGCTATGTTATATGGGTTGGAGACAGTGGCATTGACAAAAAAGGTAGGAGTTAGAGCTGGATGTGGCAGAGTTAAAGATGTTAAGATTTGCACTGGGTGTGACAAGGATGGATAGGATTAGCAATAAGTATATTAGAGGGTCAGCACAGGTTGGAAGGTTTGGAGGCAAAGCCAGAGAGGGAAGATTACTTTGGTTTGGACATGTGCTGAGGAGGGATGCTGAGTATATTGGGAAAAAGATGCTAAGGATGAAGCTACCAGGTAAGCGGAAAAAGAAGAAGGCCTAAGATAAGATTTATGGATGTGGTGAGAGAGGACATGCAGCTGGTTGGTGTGACAGAGCAAGATGCAGAGGACAGGAAGAAAGGGAAACAGATGATCCACTGTGGCGACCCCTAATGGGAACAGCTGAAAGAAGATGATGATATTAAAGTCTTTTGAGTCTGTGGACCTGGAACATTTTTTTTTGTGTTTTTACATTAGTTGCACTGCTTCATTTTGATCTTGGTATATATAAATTATATAATAAGTTCTGTACATAAATGCAATTTTATCACATCAGTGCATTTTTCTCTTATATACATGTCTGATTTTAAATGCATATCCATTAATATTAATGGATTGAATAATCCAGTAAAGAGTGGGGGTCTGTTCAAATACTTGGAAGTACATAAAGATCAAATAGTATTTCTACAGGAAACACATTTACTTAACAAAGATGCAAATAAACTTTCATTAAAGAATTATTTGGTTTTAGCAGGTTCTGGCTTTCAAGCTAAAAATGGAGGCACCCTCATTTGATGGAAAAAACTCACCAGTAATGCCTAAAGTAAAAGATACCTATGTTGATAAAAATGGTATGTTAAGCATTGTTATAACTGAGTGGAACAGAAAACTATATATATATTGGTGAACCCTTACTGGATTCCAGGGGTTGGAGCTGAAGATGCAAAAAGTAGTTAGATACTATAGCCTATTACATGAAAGGTGAAGTCATAATGACTGGTGATTTTAATTGTATTTTATCAGACAAAGATTCCACTGCAAATAGAAAGCTGAAAATTGCATCTTTAGTCAAACACTTAATGAATTTTGCAAATCTAATGAATTTAAAGGATATATTCATTTATTTATTTTATTTAACATTTGTTGACCAGGAGAGTCTGACTAGGACAGAGCCTATTTTCAGCAGAGGCCAGTGGAGAAATGCTCTAGATGCATGCCTTTGAATTGTAGGGGGAAACTGGAGTACCCAGAAGAAACCCACGTGAATGCAGGGAGAAGATGCAAACTCTGCACAGAAGGCACCCTAGCCAAGAATCGAACTGGAAAACCTCTTGCTGTGAGTTGACAACGTTAACCATTGCACCACTGCACCAAGTCTATATGAGCTAAGGAAAACAAACTCCCTTCAATTTACCCATTATGCATATAGCTATGAAACACAAACAGATTCATAGGTTCATAGGTTCATAGGTTTATAATAGGCTATCTGCCCTAAGGCATTTATAAGCCTAGCCCAAATTTTTGTGGCTTACGCCACCCCTTATATGAAAAAATACTGTGCCCATTAGTTTGTTGTGCCTCTGTCCAGCAGTGACACAGAGATGATTCCCGGGGTAAACCTACGATCTCCCATCCACAGGTCTAGATTTCTCTTGGACAGAGTCAGCGAGTTGCTCTGCCTTACATGTGTCGGGATTTTATTCCACAGCATAGGAGTCTCTGAGTGATAAATCTATCCCTCCAGCACATCCTATTTATATCCGTGCTAAGGTTTAAGTCGCTTGCTCTAGTGGTTTTGGTGGATTTGGATTTTTTGAGGTGGAGCATCTCCATTAATTGCGGGTTGGACATGGCCTTGTATGTCAGGCACATGTCACCTCTGAGCAGACGGTATGCGACTGAATAGAGCTGGAGTTTCTTCAATCTGGCAGCATATGACAGATTTTGGAGTCCTTTATCCTTTTGGTGAGGAACTTTTGGGGTCTCTCCAATTGCTGCAGATGTCGGGTGAGATACATCCCGAATGGGGCATTGTACTCGATCATTGGTCTGATAAGTGAAGAGTACAGGGAACAATGACCTCACTAGATCTGGATGTGAATCCCTTCATGATCAGGTGGGCAATGTAGAAGGTCTTTCTAACCACTTTAGCAATGTGAGTGTCAAAAGAGAGGCCACTGTCAACCTGGGTCCCCAGGTCCCTGATAACCTCTTCTGTGCTTAGTGGATTGCCACCTATATGGTAGCTTGGGGTTACCTTGTTTTTCCCGAAGGGTATGACTATACATTTTTTGGCGTTTAACTTCAGGCCATGGCTCTGGCACCAGCTATCTGTTTCCGTGAGTCCCTTCTGAAGGATATCCGTGTCCGATGCACTTTCCACTATGGCGCCCAGTTTGCAGTCGTCTGCAAACTTTGTCAGCCAAAGTCCTCCCATGTTGGCCTGTACTTCTGAGAAGTAGATGCCAAACAATAGGGGCCAAGGACCGAGCCCTGTGGGACACCACTTGTGACCGGCTTGGAGTCTGACACAGCGCCAGCAACTCTAACCCTGTGGGTTCTGTCCTTAAGCCAGTTTGCAACCCATCTTGTGACATATGGGTTTACATTTAAGCTGGTAAGTTTTTCTACAATACCCGAGTGGGGTATTGTGTGAAAGCCTTTGCAAGGTCAAGGTAGGCTGTATGGACTGCCTTTCCTCATCAATGGCCTTGGTGACTGTTTCGAAGAAGTCGACCAAGTTCAAAAGGCATGATCTTCCCTTGACAAAGCCAAACTGGGTTGGGTCCAATGTCTGCAAGTCCCCTATATCTTTGTTTATGAGCTCCATTATGATCCTCTCCATAGCTTTGCAGACTAGACTTGTTAAGCTTATGGGGCGTAATTACCAGGGTCCGTAGAGGTGCCGCCTTTGTGGAGTGGGACCACAGTTGCCGTACGCCACTCCTTGGGCAGGTATCCTGTGGTAAGGCTGAGATTAAACAGCTGCCTTATGTGCGGGTTTAATTCCTCATTTAGCTCGTGTAGCACACAGCCGGGGACACCATCCGGTCCCATTGATGCTGTGTTTTAGCTTTAGAGAGCAGCTTTCACCTGCGCATTTGAGATGTCCGGGAGGCTACACTCGGCTGGGATAGTTATCTCTCCTTTAGGGGAGAGGGGTGAAGTTTGCACTGAACCTGTCTGCCAGTATGTTGGCAATGTCTGTGGGTTCAGTGATTTTTGTATCATTTTGGACTAATTCTGAGCATATCTGGGAGTTTCCACCCAGGTTCCTAACATAGCTGAAAAAGGCCTTATGATTGTCCTTTGAATCCATGGCAATTTTTCTCTCAAAATTGGCCTTAGTTGATTTTATGAGTGCTCGTATTTTTTACTAATAATGATCAGGGGTGACTTCCCTTTTATGGATTTTGTTCTATCATGTAATAGCTTTCTCCTCTTATTGTAAAGTTTGTTAATGGCTGGGGTCCACCAGACTGGACGTTTGCCCTTTGTGGAAAGAGTCTTGGTTTTATTTGGGATTGCCTGATCCATGCAGTCCTGGAGGTGTTCATAGAAGGCATTTGTAAGGGCTTCCAGCTTGGGTTGTGGTTTCCACTGGCTCAGGGGCCTTGAAGGATACCACACCAGTCTTGAGTAGTGTGAAGTTTGCTTTAGAGAAGTTCTTCACTATGGTCTTTTTGTTTGGGGGGGGGGCGGGATGTGGATTTCCAGTGAGATTAGTTTATGATCAGATCTCACCAATGAGGGATATACTTCCGGTGTGGAGCATTTTGTCCCCATGTTTGTGACAATGAGATCTAGTATATTTTCTCCTCTCATGGGAACAGTGACTAGCTGTTCCATGGCATTTGAATTTATGAACTCCAGGAACCATTGGGCTAGAAAGTTAGGGCTTGAGTATTGTTCCCAGTCTATATTCGGGTAGTTGAAGTCACCCAATATGATGGTGTTTGGAGATACATTTATACCCTCCAGTGTCTTCAGGAAGGCTGTGTGGCGTTCCTGAGTTTGAGAGGGTGGCCTGTAGCATGCTACAATTTGTAGAGCAGTTTTGCCTATGGTTAGTTGCACCTGGATGGTTTCCAAGCTTGCGTTGCCACCAACCTGGAAGTGTGGGTATCCTTTATGAAGATGGATACACCCCCCCCCGTTTTGTGGTGTGGTCCGGGTATTGGGGCCGGAACGCATGATATGAGGTAAAACCTAATAGTGCCGGGTGCTCTCAGGAGCCTTGAACCAGGTTTCAGTTACAGCACAGACATCGATGTTCTCCATACTGAGAAGGGCCTCGAGTGCGTGCATTTTGAGATTTAGACTTCTGGCATTGAGCAGCATTACCCTTAGTTTCTTCCCATTTTGTTTTCTAGGGTGGTAGGTTTAGAATTTGAGCCTTGCCTAAAAAGGCACTATGGGGTGGCAAGAGCCTTATCCAATATCCGGAATCCCAGGGGTGACAGGTGCAAGCCATCCCTTGCGAAGCAGCGTGGCTTGTCAAGCATGTCATCCCAGGCAGACAGACACTGGATCCCCTTTGAATGACACCAGACATTAAGCCAATTGTTAAAGCTGATCATCTTGTCTCTATATTGTGGCATCATTCTTGGTGAAGGAAGGATACTGCTCAGGGTTAGGGTCATACCTGCCTGGGCTACATAATTAGAGAGCTCCTCTATGTCTCTTTTCATGTAGTCCAGGGAGGTACGTCTCAGGTCGTTCACACCAGCATGGACAATGACTGTGTCATATTTGTACTTGCCGTGGAGTGACCAGTGCTTGTGTTATGTGGCAGATTCTAGCCCGATAGGCAGCTTACTGTGACCCTCTCCTTGTTCAGCCTGGTGAGTGGGACGTCAGTGTGTCTGACTATGGAGTCACCTATGACAAGTATGTTTGGTGTTGTATTTGGCCTTAAGGGCTGTGACTGCTTTGCACACTGCTTTTGTGGTTTATGTGTTGCTTGTGGGGTGTCTTGAGGTAGCAGTTGTTTGGGTGTCTGCTTTGGAGGCCTCTGCTGTTTAGGTAAATTTTACTCAGAGCCTCCAGTATGTCTTTGTGTGTTTATGTGTTTGATTCAGTGGAGTGGTAGCATTATGTGAGGCTGGTTTTGTGGTGTGTGTAGTTGCCTTCTCCTCCTGTCTGGTCTTGCCAGTCCTGAGTTGAGAGAGCTCAGCCTCCAGTTTGGCTAAATAGCTGCATCTCTCGCAAGTATTTGTGTTATGTGGGAGGAGGAGAGAGCTGTCTGTGTACATGAGGCAGTTATAACATTGCCTCAAGATTCCCAGATTCACCAGCTGGACCGGAGAGAAGATTGACAACTGACCTTTGGACATGCTAGAATAATATTGATTAATAGAATAATATAGATACATTTTTTGTCTCAAATAATCTGCTATCACATATCAGAGAAGTTTCAATAGTTTCATGTCATTATTGGATAATAATATTATAATCTTTAATATTATTTTAAAAACAGACAATCTAATACATCACAGGAGATTACTAGCATACATTATTAAAATAAAAGGATTCAAGGATTGATATGGTAAAGAGATCAAAAATTTCCTAGAAATAAACATGAATGGTGAAGTAACTCACATTGTCCGGTGGGATTCACTAAAGGTGTACTTAAATGGGAGAGTTACAAGCTGGTATATTAGTAAAACAAGAGAAAGGGACAAATAATTGAATAGACTACAGGCTAAAAATAGACACACACAAGTTAAATCTAAATACTACAGGCCAAAATAGACACATTAAAGTTAAATCTGAAACCAAACGACGTTATAAGTCAGTCTGAACTTAAAAACATAAATACAAACGTGAAGATAGGTGAAGGTTGCCAGACTAGCCAGATAGAATTTTGTCGATAATTCTGTAATTTGTAAATATTAATGTAAGCCACAGGCTTGTTCTCTTAAATGTGAAAAGACTGCATTGGATATTGACCTGCAAAAATGTAACAACAGTGCACTCTGCTGTAAGAAAGCTAAGTCAAGCATTTTATGACTGTCTTTGATCTTTAAAGTCGGCTCCGATATGTCTAGAGGGAGGCATCCTGCCTATTGTTTTAAGGCCAGAGTTAATGGTTAGAATTTGCATGTATAAATGTCCTTTATTGCTCTGGTTTCTGACCAGGTGTAAAGAATATAAATATAGTTTCTGTTAGCCTGGGAACACCAGAGAAGTGTGAAGAATAATGTCATGCGAGGCAACTCTGTGTTATCAATTTACAGAGAGAGAATCAGAGAGCTCTGAGCATTTTTGTCTTCAGAACATCCAACATCACCAGCTCTGCTTTGCTCTAGATGTAAGTTATTTAGAACTGTGTTTTCTCTTAGATATAGCTAGGAAATAATAAGATTAGACTAGTTTGTTTTCTGTGATGTCAGAACTTTTCTACCATATTATTTTAAGTATTTCTCTGTGATTTCTGAACTCTTGACTAGCACTGTGTAGTAAGAAGTATTGTCTTGTGTTTTTTATTATTTATTATTAAATATTTTTAAACCTTTCAACTGTGGCTGTTTTGTGTAGGGATAATTTAAGCTCTAATAGTACATTGCATGTATATAGTGATGCTGTACCAAGTCACTCCAAATAAGTCTTGACTGTAAGGTCACACTTACCATTTGGATAATAATATTGCACAGTAATAATTGGACACCCTTTTAAGGGCCTTTGAGTAGCTGATAAATATTAATGAGTGGTGGAAGCTGGTACTACCTTTTAGACTGGGCAGAAAAGGGGCACAGCTGGAGAACCTGTACCAGCCTTCCCCAGGAGTATATGTGTGGTTATATAAACTCTTATCTCACAGTGTATGTGTCAGCCACTTGGGCAGGGACATGAAGCACTGGTTGGACAGACAGGGTGCTAGAGGCTTTAGCTTGCCCACAAGGCTGAGATCTGGACCCTATAGCTGTGACAGTGGGCAGTCTTCTTGTGGACCTGGAGAGAAAGGGAGAAACCAGCCCCAGACTGACTGTGATCTCTGTGTGCTCTTAAGGGAAATTGTACTTTACTGTGTGTGTATTTATTATCCTTTCCCTATATGGATGCCCCTCACTGGTTAGTGCTGAGGATTGAGGCTTCCTGATTGCTAGGCTAGTGCACAGGCATCACAACAAAATATGCCGAAATTATAAATCATAAAGTTTCAATAAAGCTGGAAAAACTTTAACTTTGGACATATTCAATAAACTCTTTAAGAGTGCATAAACTTGCTCTTAGATCAAAGAAAATGAATAAACTAAATAGTATCAAAGAAATTATAACACATATAAATAATAAAAAGTAGAACAGATATTAAAGGTATGCTTGAGGGTTTTAAAATATTTTGAAAATATAAATAATAATACAAATAACCTAGATGATGATATAATTGAAAGTTTTCTAAAGGAAATATAAATAATTAATTAACAAGTGAACAAATAAAAAATTGACAGACAATTCACTTTAACAGAAATAAAAGAACAAATAAAAAAGTTAAAAAATAATAAGGGATTGGGCTTAGATGGTCTTAAACCAAAACTATATAAAATTGTACTAGTTGATGCAGTTAAACTATTAGATAAGGTCTATAGAGAAATATAAACAACTGCTAAAGTCCCCAAGCATGGAAATATTCCCTAATATCACCTATTTTAAAACAAGATAAGGACTTAATCTAACAGACTTAATCTACTTATACCTAAACTTGCTACCGATATATATACTGTTGAAAATTTAAGATCAAAATACAATCAAGATTCTGATAACTGGTTAATTTTACAAATATTTAGAGACTTTCTGAACACAGAGATAAATAAGATATTTAACCTAGATAAGAAATTGTTCTCCAAATTATTGGAATTTTTAATAAATATAAATAATAATGCAATGAAAAATAAATCATATTTGTCACAAATTTATAAAACTCATAAAACCACAATGCACACAAACTGATATTCAAAGAATATTGAAGAAGCCAAAGTCAAGATCCACACAGGAAAGTTTTATTTGAGCACTTTCATCTCTCTAATGGAAACATCATCCATATGAAGTGACTTTTTACCCAACATCCCTTATATACATGACATACAGGTATGACCTGAACAATTAAATGAGGTTCTTAAGGCAAGACCGATGAAATTTAAAAACATACCAGAGTTAACATGCTTGAAACATATATTAAGATGCATAAGAACAAATAATACATAAACCCTAGAATACATGCCTAACTTCATGGTAACTGCAGCATCTACCTAAAAACAACCATCTTTAATTTTGATTTAAAAACTTTCTTTATAAAAAGAATTGTGCCTTCAGTCTTAAGACAGAACTAATGGACATGGCACAATTGAGTCCTGGACTTTCTAATGCATTTGCTCTTATTTGCCATTTTAGTTCTGATAGTTCCAGGAAATCGTTCAGTTTTTTTATATATGTTTCAAGCATGTTAACTCTGCTATGTTTTTAAATTTCATTGGTCTTGCTTTAAGAACCTCATTTAATTGTTCAGGTGATACCTGTATGCCACGTATATAAGGGATGTTGGGTAAAAAGTCACTTCATTCTGATGAAGTTTCCATTAGAGAGATGAAAGCACTCAAATAAAACTTTCCTGTGTGGATCTTGACCTTGGCTTCTTTAATATTCTTATAAAATTCATAAGTTAGATTTCACATATTTAGACAATTCCTATTGGAACTACTCCACAAAAATTAATAATGAAGACTTCTTTGATGAATACAAGAAATTAATATTAAAATATGCAGATAAAACCATGTCATTATACTAGAAAAAAATTCACTTGGAAATTTTTACACAAAGTTTTTATTACTCATAACAATTATAACTATTTAGCCGAAACCGGTCTGTTTGTTCTCCTTATTGTATTACAATAAACCTTACTGTCACTGTATGAATGTGAAGTCATCTCTTTTTGGAAAGAAATTAATTACTTCACTCAAGCTCTATGGTCAGATAGATATAATATTTCTAAATCTTTAGTTTTATTTAATGCTCTAATCCCTGAGATAATTCCAAAAGCCAAGTGCCTCTTCTTTGGTTTATTCTTGATATAGCCAGAAAAGTAATTACTAAACATTGGAAAAGTAAAGTTATCTTCTCTAGTGTTGAATTTATTAGTATGGCAAAAATTGTTTGCAGTAATGAACTGCATACTATAAAGATGAGACCCTGTA
The DNA here is from genome assembly GCF_019279795.1 of Protopterus annectens. NCBI lineage: Eukaryota > Metazoa > Chordata > Ceratodontiformes > Protopteridae > Protopterus > Protopterus annectens. Next base: position 726,476,126 of record NC_056737.1, read on the forward strand.
ATGTTACACATTCATATAAATCTTGACTTAAACCTAAAGACTTGCTTGAAAAATATTAATTGTTGTTGATGTATAACTTAATAGATTTGTTTATTTATTGCTTTAAAACCAAATAAAACGAATTAAAAATATGGACACATGTTAAATATTGCTCTTATAAACTTAGAAAGTTGCTAAAGTAAAAGGTATTGTGTTACCATGCATTGTCTGAAGGATATCAAGTCTGAAACTCACATGCTTGTCATTATTTAGTGAATTCAATCTTCATTACTTTTGACCAGAAAATCTCAAATTTTATGAAGAACAGGCCAAAAATATGAGGCAAAAATCTGGGCATTCTGCAAAAATCTGGACACTTGAGAGGTTTGAATGGAGGGTGAACAGTTGATTTCTACATTAAGCACTAGTAAAACCCAAAATCAAAAACACATGAAAGAATGTGAGATGATAATAATAATAGCAAATAAAAATACGTTGATGAATTAAAAAATGTAAGTAAAACAGCAATATATAAATATACAAAAAGAATCATACAGAAAGCAAAGAAGTGATAAATAAATAAATAAATGACCAAACATGGCCACAAACGTCATATAAATGATTCACATAAAATTGGAGATAACCCCAAAATGTGAAAGGGAGGACCACAAAAGTAATGACCCTGAAAGTGAAACATAAGAGTTAGTAAACTGGGTTGTATAATAGGGAAAAATCTCATACTGGGCGACTTCAACTACCCCTCCATTAACTGGGAAAACTACTCATGTACCAATACACTTGCCCAATGTTTACTGGAATTCATTAATTCCAATGCCCTGGACCAGCTCATTCTTACTCCCACTAGAGGTAACAACATCCTTGACTGGTCATTACTAACATGGGCGACCATTGCTCTACACTAATAGTCAACTCCTCCCTGGTTAGATCCGACCACAAACTAATCACCTTGGAAATCCACCCCCCCCCCCCAGCAAAGGTAAACACCATGAAATACTTCTCCAAAGCTAACTTTGGGATCCTAAGAACAGAGGTTGCCAACTTCACGGCACCCATGCAAATGGAGAATAGTTGCATGACCACCGAATCATACACCAATGCATTGTACAAACATGTACAAAATGTATCGATCTCGCCATACCCATACCCAATAGAACCAAGATGCTCTCCTCCAAAAAAATGAAGCCAATCTGGTGGTCCCCTACCATAAACAAACTCTACAACAGAAGGAGGAAACTGATGCAAAATAAGGTAAAGTCCCAACACTGGAAAAACTCCCTTATCAGCCTCAACAAAAAGTTGAGATCCCTCATCAAATGCTCTAAAAGCTAGCTATGCAAATGGAATTACAGCAGATAGTAAAGACAACCACAAGGCCTTCTATAGTTATGTAAAGAATCTCCATGGCAATACCCAGATTTGCTCTGAGCTACTGCACAATGGTACCTCCTATATTGAGCCAACAGATATTGCCAATATACTGCCCGACAGATTCAGTGCCAACCCTCCCCCCAAAGGACCAATCACAATACCAGTAGATTGCCAGGCACCCAGTATTACTGCTGCACAGGTTAAAACAGCACTGTTCAAGGCCAAGAATACAGCCTCTGTGGAACCTGACAATATCCCTGGCTGTGTTCTACATGAACTACAGAGTGAACTGGCACCTCACCTGTGTACCCTGTTCAATCACAGCCTCACCTAAGGCTTTGTCCCTATTGAATGGTGCACTGCTATAGTCATCCATCTCCACAAAGGAGGAGCGACTACAGACCCTGGGAACTATCGTCTCATTAGCCTGAGAAGTCTGATATGCAAAGCTATGAAATGCATCATCATGGACCTGATAAACAAGGATATAGGGAATTTCCAAACTCTGGATCCCACACAGTTTGGTTTTGTGTAGGGTAGATCATGCCTGCTCAACTTGGTTGACTTGTTTGAGTCAGTCACCAGAGCTGTGGATGAAGGCAAGGTGGTTCATACGGCCTACCTTGATCTGGCCAAGGCCTTTGATACCATTCTCCACTCAGGAATAATAGAAAAACTCACTAAGCTAGGCATCAACCCTTATATCACTAGGTGGGTTTCAAACTGGCTCACAGATAGAACTCACAGTGTGAAAGTAGCTGACTCCAAGTCAGACTGCCGACCAGTTATGAGTGGAGTCCCACAGGGATCGGTCCTGGGTCCTCTCCTGTTTGGTATCTACTTCTCAGAAGTCCAGTCCAACATGAAGGGACTCTGGCTGACAGAGTTCACAGATGATTGCAAATTGGGAGCCATTATTAACTCCCCAAGTGATGTTGACATCCTACAGAAAGGCCTCACTGAGACCAACGACTGGTGTCAAAACCATGGCCTTAAGCTCAATGCCAAAAAATGTGTCATCATCCCCTTTGGGAAAAAAACAGTTCCCACGAACTACCACATTGATGGTAGTCCACTGAACACAGAAGGTGTTATAAGAGATCTGGGAACACAGGTTGACAGCAACCTCTCTTTTGACCACCACACTACCACTGTGGTCAGAAAGTCCTTCTATGTGGCACATCTCATTACTAAGGGTTTTGCATCCAGGAAGAAAGGAAAGAGGTCATTGTCTCCCTCTACTCTTCCCTCATTAGGCCAGTCATTGAGTACAATGCCCCATTTGGCATGTACCTCAATAGACACCCACAACAACTGGAGAGGCCACAAAAGTACCTCACAAAGAGGATCCCAGGCCTTAAAGACTTGTCCTATATGGACAGACTCAAAAAACTCCAACTATTCTCTGTCTCATATCGCCTACATAGAGGTGATCTCTGCTTGACTTATAAAGCCATGTCTGACCCAGCTCTGCTAGAAATGCTACATCTAAAGAAATCCCAATCCCTCCGCACCACATGCTCCAGAGACCTCAACCTCATTACCACAATCAACAGAACGTGCTGGAGGGACAGGTTCATAACCCAGAGACTGCCCATGCTATGGAATCGACTTCCCATACATGTCAAACAGTGCACCTCACTGGCACTCTTCAAGAGAGATATTGATGAGTGGATGGGATATGTAACATCATTGGGTATTATAGTAAATAAACTGACTACATCTAGGGTTACTAAAACATAGTGTAGATGGTCATCAAATCTACTAGTGTAGGTATATAAATCCAGTAGAAATTGTTTGCTGTCTTTGAGTATCACAGCATTAGCATCCACTACCGGTCTAAGGTAGTATTCAGTGAAAATAGACAAAGGCTCCGTAACCCAGCCTTGGCCAGCCACAATCGGTCTCATTGGGGGATTCAACAGGGATTTGTGGATCTTCGGGAGACCTTGTATGATGGGTATGAGAGGATTATTAACCTTAAGGTAGTTGTATAGTTCCATAGTGACAATCTGTGACATTAAAAGATCATCAAGCATGTCATAGGTCTGAAACACTTTATCCATTACCACTGTCATGTCAATTTTAAAATAAAAATCAGTATCACTCAGAAGTTGTATCATACTAGTATTATATTCTTGTAAGTCCATCATGACAATTGGTCCACCCTTGTCAGCTGGTCTGATTACAAGCATCTGATCATTCCTTAAGTCTAATAGAGCTTGCCTTTGATGATAATTTAAATTATAATTATACCTAGCATCATAATTATTCTCAAAATAATTATAAATATCATTTTCTAACATTCTAGAAAAGACATCTACAAGTGGATGTAATTGAGGAATGTACGTGCTGTGGGGACGAAAACAGGGACCATTATTTAATCCATTGTCTTCACCAAAATCAAGCTTTAGCTGAATGTTTCTTATAAACAGTTTCGTATCAATAATAGAATCAACTAAATTACTTCTATTGGTCGGGATGAAACTTAATCCCTTGTTTAAAACTTGTTCTTCATGTGGGGTTAATATTCTATGTGATAGATTCACTATCAGCGAGTTGATGTCTTCTCCCACATTTTTTTTCAGAGTAGGCCCCTGGTGTTCTCCACCTGAGCCCTTTCTTTTGTGTCTGCCCCTGCTGATAGAGCTCCGTCTCCCCATAAATTGAGTCTGAGCTATGGGGAAAGGGGTATGTGCTCTCTCATTAGTTAAGTTCAATGTTTGTTGAGAAGTGTTGTTATTAGGTATTTTACATCTAACTACAGCCTCTACATGTGTTGAAACAGGGTTAACATCACTTATTATACTAGTGGGCATAACAGTAGGTGTATCAGACTCTTTTGTAACTTGAGGGTCAGACATGTTGCTGGTCGTAGTACTTTCAAAAACATTATCCGTAGTTAAATCATTCCCTCTAACAACTACATTATTATCAACATTATTCACATGTACATCATTTGACACACTTATTGTTATTCTTCTTCTGTTCTAAGAGGCGTCTTTCAAATAACATAACATTGTCCAGAACTTTTTCAAGTTTCACATCTGTAATGTCCCCTGGATATTTCATTTTAATGGCCTCAAACAAATTATTAACACTAGTTCTTAAAACTTCCTCTTCTGGAGTATGAAAGTCAATGAGAAGTCAATAAGACCTTGATCTGGCCAGGGCCTTTGATACCATTCTCCACTCAGGAATAATAGAAAAACTCACTAAGCTAGGCATCAACCCTTATATCACTAGGTGGGTTTCAAACTGGCTCACAGATAGAACTCACAGTGTGAAAGTAGCTGACTCCAAGTCAGACTGCTGACCAGTTATGAGTGGAGTCCCACAGGGATCGGTCCTGGGTCCTCTCCTGTTTGGTATCTACTTCTCAGAAGTCCAGTCCAACATGAAGGGACTCTGGCTGACAGAGTTCACAGATGATTGCAAATTGGGAGCCATTATTAACTCCCCAAGTGATGCTGACATCCTACAGAAAGGCCTCACTGAGACCAACGACTGGTGTCAAAACCATGGCCTTAAGCTCAATGCCAAAAAATGTGTCATCATCCCCTTTGGGAAAAAAACAGTTCCCACGAACTACCACATTGATGGTAGTCCACTGAACACAGAAGGTGTTATAAGAGATCTGGGAACACAGGTTGACAGCAACCTCTCTTTTGACCACCACACTACCACTGTGGTCAGAAAGTCCTTCTATGTGGCACATCTCATTACTAAGGGTTTTGCATTCAGGAAGAAAGAGGTCATTGTCTCCCTCTAGTCTTCCCTCATTAGGCCAGTCATTGAGTACAATGCCCCATTTGGCATGTACCTCAATAGACACCCACAACAACTGGAGAGGCCACAAAAGTACCTCACAAAGAGGATCCCAGGCCTTAAAGACTTGTCCTATATGGACAGACTCAAAAAACTCCAACTATTCTCTGTCTCATATCGCCTACATAGAGGTGATCTCTGCTTGACTTATAAAGCCATGTCTGACCCAGCTCTGCTAGAAATGCTACATCTAAAGAAATCCCAATCCCTCCGCACCACATGCTCCAGAGACCTCAACCTCATTACCACAATCAACAGAACGTGCTGGAGGGACAGGTTCATAACCCAGAGACTGCCCATGCTATGGAATTGACTTTCCATACATGTCAAACAGTGCACCTCACTGGCCCTCTTCAAGAGAAATATTGATGAGTGGATGGGAAATAAAAAATTCACCCTGGGGATCACTCCAGTGGCTCTACTCGACAGAGGCACTGGAAACTAAGGTTGGGTGGCACGATGCCAGGGTAATCCTATGGGCCAGGCTTGTAAAGGCTCCAGGGCCATTTGCCTAATACACACCTATGAACCTATGAACCTAAATAGGACTATATGAATCTAGATGGAGAGATGATATGGGGTCCAGATGGGGAGATGATAAAATCAGTAAGCAAACAAGTGTAGTATTGCTGAAATTGATTTCATCCCTAAGTCTTGGTAAGTACCTTCATGTGGTGGACCCCGTTTTCATAAAATCTCACCAAGACAACACTGATATACAGAATGTATTTTATATATCATGGACAGAAGTAGATTAAAAATAAAAAGGACAGCTGGGTGCACAAGTCCTAGGATAAGAAAGTGCCTAATCCTGGTAGGTGCATTGGTGCCAGGAGTGAAAAAAATGACAGTGTAGAATCCAAAAGACATGGAAACATTTTTACAATGGGGTTAGGCCAAGTTCAGGGGCAGGATGCCCCACCCCCATTGTATTTCCAGAGCATCTTCCCGTGACATAGTCTCTTTATCTAGAAGTAGACAAAAATCAGGCAGCAACTGAATGTGGCAGAAAACAAAATAAACAATATAAGGGGAAGGGTAATATGAGAAGCCAAGAAATGTGGAAAAGGCATAAATATAGTTATAAGTACAGAAAACTCCTGGAACAACTTCATGTCAATCAGGATCTGATACAGGAATCATTAAGGAGAGGTGAATTTAAACCAAAAGATGAAAGGTTAATATCAGTGGCCCAGGATAGTGGACTATGTACACATTAGTTTGCAAAATCCATTGAACATGTGGGAGAAACACAGAAATACTGGTTCTGTAAAACAGAACTGGAAACAGCCGCACATCTTGTTGGTGGGTTTGATAAACTAATGGCAGAGGGCCTGTATACTGAAAGCACAATAATGTGACAAGACTGCTGCACTGGGGATTGTGCAAACACTGCAGTACTGAAGTAGCTAAGAAACATGGGAAACATCAGCCACACAGCATTATAGAGAATGATGAAGTTTATATCACATGGGATCACCCATTACCAACAGTTCAAAAAATAGTTGCAGAAAAAACAGATATAGTAGTCCATGAAAAGAAGACAAAAAGCAGCATTGATCATTGAAATTGCCACATCCACTGATTATAGTGCTTACATACAGAGAGACACAAGGTCATAAAATACCAGGATTTGCAGGAGGAAATGAGGGCAATGTGGAAGAAGGATACCAAGCCAGTTCCAAAAGTAGTAAGAGCAACTGATCTCATAAAAAAGAATTTACAGTGTTATTTAGATATGATACTGATACATGTAACTTTATGAACTGCAGAAGGAGTGAGTTCTGAGCACATTGTAGGTGCTACAAAAAGCACTTTTGTCTAACAACAAAGATTGGAACAATACTAATTTCACAAAATGTAATCATACTTTGACTTAATCCATTCCTGTTATGGTATTAGAAACCCAAAAGACTTAGATAAATTAAACTGACAAATGGTTTCAAGTCCAGTGAAACAGAAAATGTCCATATGGTGAAATAAAGCTAAATGGAAAGTGCACCAAAAATGTAGTCAGAACTAGATATTGAAACTTGCAAAAGTCCACAGGTGTATAGTTAATACAACAGGCTTATACATTATAGTAGAAAGAATTAAAGTCCAATGCTAATCCACTGAAAAGTGCAGATCTTTCTGATATTGGACAATTTGTATGTGTATAGGACCTAACAGCAAATAGAAAAGAAATCGAAACAGGTTACAGTTAAATACAGTAAGTTCAAAGCAGAGCAGAAATCCAAGGCCAAAAGTATAGGATCAAGAAGTAATGGCAGGTATATCCTCCTATGCCCTAAAGATGGTGAAATACGGCTAAATAAGTCCCGAAAGAGGCTGGAAAAAATGAAGAACAAAAACAATTTATCAGACTGTGTCATATGTTTATGTGACTTCTCTTGTAGATCCCTGAAATCAAAATGCACAAGTTGTAAGAAATAAGCAAAGAAAACTGCAAAGAGAAAAAGGACATTCCTCAAGCCAAAAACAGAAAAGAGCATACTGTCAGCAGCTATTGTGAGGGCACCCTGGCAGCACAATTCAATGAATGAAACAGGCAAACCAAAAGGGTGGGTATCCCAGTAAATGATGTCCCATTCATAACCACTAAAACCACATAGGCAAGATCCAAAACAGTCTGTTTCCACTGCAGAAAGCAAGAGTGTTGAAAGCATAGACAGTTGCTTTAAAATGAAGTATCGTGACTGATTTTGTTATTGATCAAGAATATTGATTGCTCCAGCCTTGGCAGTGTATGACATTTTTCACACTACAATGGATTTACTGAAGGATATGAAATGTGAACATCTAATTTCTGGCAGTAAAGACTGATTATAATCACCCATGATTTACTAGGATAGGAAAAAGAAGTCATCGGGGATATTATGACTACACAGTAACAGGTATGGGTAATGTGGTATGTTTGTGTGTGTGTGCGTGTGTGTGTGTGTGTGTGTGTGTGTGTGTGTGTGTGTGTGTGTGTGTGTGTGTGTGTGTGTGTGTGTGTGTGTGTGTGTGTAATTGAATGTGTGTATTAAGAATGGGAGAGTGAATATTTTGGTGCCTGTGCTAACACAATGCATCTGCCACAACTGTTAACTACCACAGGAAAGTGTTAATCTATACTCAAGATACTTAAAAGAGATTCAAGGACATGAAAATTAGCAAGCAATAAGGTCTGTCCTCATTGTGGCTAACATTTCCGAATATGCTAGTATCACGCTGTGTAAACAGAACCTTTTTATTGCAGCCCTTACTGCGAGTGGTAGGGCTCTTTCTCTATCCCCAAAATATGGAAACTGTACAGACATACACATATACACATATATAAAACTGTATGCATATATATATATATATATATATATATATATATATATATATATATATATATTTATATTTATATATATATATATATATATATATATATATATATATATATGCATACGCACACACACACACACACACACACACACACATACACACGTAATATATAACAGTTTGTAAGACATATTATCAGCTGGGTTTTTGAATAATACAAAGTTAATAAGAACACAAGAATTAGCTATGCACACAAACTCACACAGACAAATACTGATATAGAAAATAGTCAGGACAAAATAGAGGAACATACTGAATGTGCTATGCATATTCAAATAAGAAACAATTCAGGGTTATAATACAGGAACAGAGGCTACAAATACAAAAGACAGTGATTAGGTGATGTGACCCTTAGGACAGGAGAACTGTGATTTTTTTTTTAAAGAGGTACCATATTAGTTACATCTAAACTAAACATTTTTGCATTTAAGTCACAAAAGTGAAAAAAATATCCAATCATATTAAGCAGACCTTTGCACAGTGCTACTCAATTCTGAATACCCCTTTTAACCATTTCATAGCTAAACATTGATAAATAAAACTCCGCACACTACACACATAAAAAATACACCCTGATACACAAAAACAACTACACCTATGTAAGATACTCCCCCGAAACAAAACTTACAAAAATTAGAAAACAAAATGTTAAAGTAATAAAAACTAAAGAAAACCACACACAAGCTAGTCAGAAAACAACACAGCAAAACTGGCCCAAATCTAAAAATATACACAAAATAAAGACTATTTAAACTACAACTCTCATATAACTGAGCACAGGTAAAACAACATCTCAAAATTACCTGACAGTATAAAAATAAAATATGTCTCATATCTAAAGTAGAAAGCACATAAGACAACCAATTCATGAAAAGCTTAGCAATGTACGTAAAACGGAGCTTAAAAGATAACTTGCAACATTGTACTGAAACAAATGGGAAACAGTAATCCATACTACAAAATGCAAATACACAAAAATGGATAAATGGAACAATATTTGAGTCTGCTTGAGCACTAAATGAGCAATCTTGCACTCTGGGGCTGTTACTATGTATGAATCTCTCTCTCTCTCTCTAGATATATATATATATATATATATATATATATATATATATATATATATATATATATATATATATATATATATATATATATATATATATATATGTATATATATATATATATATATATATATATATATATATATATATATATATCGTGTACTCTGGGGCTGTTACTATGTATGACTCTCTCTCTCTCTCTCTCTCTCTCTCTCTATATATATATATATATATATATATATATATATATATATATATATGTGTGTGTGTATGGGTGTCAGTCACCCAATCAAATGTATTGTATGTTAATACCCAGAAGACTGATGTCAAAATGCTGAATGCACAAAGATCGACATATTGCACATTTGTTCCTAGAATTACACTTTAATAAACTAAATGAATGGCAAGTGTTTTTGCAGAAGGCAAGTCCCCCTACACTCCTCACACCCCCAGCTAATTATATTTACTAACTCCGAAACTGCACAATCTCTGGGGAAAGGTAATATTCCCCTAACTCAGAATTGTCAGCCTTACATACCTGTTGACCAAATGGTGTTACCAAATGGGATCTGTACTGATCTCTGAACGGCAGCATCACTGAATCACTATCGGCCAAGCATACTTATACAAAAGTGCTTTTCACCGAAGAAGCCTTTTGCGTAAGTATGCCTGTTGTGGAGGTCGTATTATGGTGCGGATAAGGGAATATTCCCTTTTCCTCACTCTAGTGTGCTCTTGGAGTGAGAAAATTAAAGTAGGCACATCCCCCCACATGGGGGGGGGGGGTCAGGGGGGCCCCCTTGCATAAAAGTAGATTTATTGTTTTTTATTTATTTTTTAACACACTTTAACAAAAGCGCTTTTTCGGTGAAAGCGCTTTCATTAAAGTGCATTTGGTGATTGTGAATTCAGACTATTGAACTTTCGTTCAATAGTCCTAGATCCTACTAAATA